>NW_024609819.1:52500-105000 GCF_018296145.1 Oncorhynchus tshawytscha
TGTCAACAACGGGGCCTGTAGGTCCCCACTGCTCTTGGTGAGTGTGTGTGTCAGTGGTGCGTTGGGGGCTGTAGGACTGTGTGTGTGAGATGTGAACTGATAGAAGAGACACCTCCCCAGTCTCAGTGGTCCCAGCATCATTAGCCCTGTAGGCAGCCCTATGCCTTGTCTGGAACAGATCCACAGTACAGGGACTCCCAGAGAGACAGCAGTCAGAAACAGTCCTCCACTCGATACACAGATACAGGCCTGTTTCACCGTGGCCATGGTGTTCCTGTTGGAATAGAAGACAGGGACAGGTGTGTGTGGACTAGTGGGGAAGGTCAAAGCTGACGTGGTGGGAAAGGAAGTGTTTGGTCTCCCCCTGAAGACTGGCAGTGGGCAGAAGTGGGCAGTGAAGTATTTCTCTCTCTCTCTCGCTCATCTCTTACATACACAAGCATGCATACTTATCTCTTGCGCGCACACACACACACACACACACACACACACACACACACTTGCATGCATATACACCTACACACTCCGTACAATACACTAGACCTCTCTGGCGAACCCCATGTGAAGTTTGATTTGTGAGCCCAGCTGATTCAGTCACACAGGCCCACAGTCATCTAAAATAACTGCTCAGGTGGGAACACCTGAGTGTGTGTGTGTGTGTGTGTGTGTGTGTGTGTGTGTGTGTGTGTGTGTGTGTGTGTGTGTGTGTGTGTGTGTGTGTGTGTGTGTGTGTGTGTGTGTGTGTGTGTGTGTGTGTGTGTGTGTGTGTGTGTGTGAAGGAAACCCGCCAGTGACTTCATCTCTTTTAGTGGTTGTGAACTCCTCTCTGCACCTGTTCAGCCTACCGTGCTTTGCCCTCCCTCTCAAGTGGTCCCAGTCACGTTAGCACTTTGAACCCCTCTCAGCGCCCATAAAACACACACACCTGCCCACAGAGTCACATTAATATACCCTTTATATGTTCTTAGTCACTTCATCTCCCCTAGAACCCAGTGTAATGCAGCTGGCTCCAAAGCTCCCCAGTAAAAGGCTATACAAGGCTATATGATGGGGACAGGAGTTTTGCACCTGGTAAAATGGCAGTTCCTCTGTTATAAATGGCAGAGTTGAGCTCCTGTTAAATGAATGAGAGTCGCATTTACTTCTCAGACTTTCCCTTTCTCTCCCACACACACCTCCCACCCATCTACTGGTTACCTCTTTTCTCAAAGAGAGAGAGAGACTTCTCACGCTTTGCTGATTTCAAAAAAGCTTTTGACTCGATTTGGCATGAGGGTCTGCTATACAAATTGATGGAAAGTGGTGATGGGTAAAAACATACGACATTATAAAATCCACAAGTATGCAAATAAAATTTGATTTGATTTAAAATTGGGAAAAAAAACAATTTCTTTCCTCAGGGCTGTTGGGTGAGACAGGGATGCAGCTTAAGCCCCACCCTCTTCAACATATATATCAAAGAATTGGCGAGAGCACTAGAACAGTCTGCAACACCTGGCCTCATCCTACTAGAATCTGAAGTCAAATGTCTACTGTTTGCTGATGATCTGGTGCCACACACACACACACAGCCCTGTGAGTGTGAGGTTGGATCAGTGGTAGTGTGATGGAACAGCCCTGTGAGTGTGAGGTTGGATCAGTGGTAGTGTGATGGGACAGCCCTGTGAGTGTGAGGTTGGATCAGTGGTAGTGTGATGGAACAGCCCTGTGAGTGTGAGGTTGGATCAGTGGTAGTGTGATGGAACAGCCTGTGAGTGTGAGGTTGGATCAGTGGTAGTGTGATGGGACAGCCCTGTGAGTGTGAGGTTGGATCAGTGGTAGTGTGATGGAACAGCCCTGTGAGTGTGAGGTTGGATCAGTGGTAGTGTGATGGGACAGCCCTGTGAGTGTGAGGTTGGATCAGTGGTAGTGTGATGGGACAGCCCTGTGAGTGTGAGGTTGGATCAGTGGTAGTGTGATGGAACAGCCCTGTGAGTGTGAGGTTGGATCAGTGGTAGTGTGATGGAACAGCCCTGTGAGTGTGAGGTTGGATCAGTGGTAGTGTGATGGGACAGCCCTGTGAGTGTGAGGTTGGATCAGTGGTAGTGTGATGGAACAGCCCTGTGTGTTCCTGCTGGTCTCGTCCATGTGACTCTCTCTTCCTCTGGGCACAGCGCAGCCCCAAAACCCCTTCTCCTTATGTCTGGATGAGACAGCCCTCCACCACCTGCTGGAGTAGCATTACTAAGACCACTGTCCTTATACACAAAACATTAAGGATACCATCCTAACACCCCCTTTGCCCTCAGAACAGCCTCAAATCGTCAGGTCATGGACTCTACAAGGTGTTGAAAGCATTCCACAGGGATGCTGGCCCATGTTGACTCCAATGCTTCCCACAGTTGTGTCAAGTTGGCTCCGATGTCCTTTGGGTGGTGGACCATTCTTGATACACACAGGAAACTGTTAAGCATGAAAAGCCCAGCAGCGTTGCAGTTCTTGACACAAACCGGTGACCCTACAACCTACTACCATACCCCATTCAAAGGTCACCCCCATTTGTCTTGCCCGTTCACCCTTGTGTATATCTGAATGGCACATATACACAATCCACGTCTCAATGGTCTCAAGGCTCAACAATCCTTTAACCGGTCTCCTCACCTTCATCTACACTGATTGAAGTGGATTTAACAAGGGACATCAATAAGGGATCATATCTTTCACCTGGACTCACCTGGTCAGTCTATGTCATGGAAAGAGCAGGTGTTCTAATGTTTTGTCCACTCTGTGTATACAGTATCCCACTATATCCTGTCCACGTTATTATAGACTTGATGTAATGGGCCAATGCAGCTGTGACCTCTAAGGAAAGGTTTATCTTACAGGTCAAGGAAAAGGTGACGTATCTGATGCTGTTACAGCTTAGCCCCATGCTATCTCTGTCTCTGTCTACCAACCATGCTGCATGGTTTCATTTGGTCATCAGCTTCTGTGGGTTTGGACAGGATGTCATAGTATGATAGAAACAGCAACACAAGAAGGCAGCCATGCTAGAGTGGCTAACTCTTTGTTCTCAAGACATGTGAATGGAACAGGGTCCCATGTGTTCAGGACCGGGGTCTATGGGTACAGGACATACACTCACACGGATACACACATTCCTGCATGCTACAGCTCGTGTGTGTGTGTGTGTGTGTGTGTGCAGGAGTTTTAGTGTGAGTCTGTGAGTAAGTATGTGTGTGTGGGTTTTGTGCGTGTGTGTGTGTGTCGTGTGTTGTGTGTGTGTGTGTGTGTGTGTGGAGTTTTAGGAGTTTTAGTGTGAGTCTGTGAGTAAGTATGTGTGTGTGGGTTTTGTGTGTGTGTGTGTGTGTGTGTGTGTGTGTGTGTGTGTGTGTGTGTGTGTAGTGTGGGTTTTGTGTGTGTGTGTGTGTGTGTGTGTGTGGTGTTTGTGTGTGTGTGTGTGTGTGTGTGTGTGTGTGTGTGTGTGTGTGTGTGTGTGTGTGTGTATGAGTGTGTGTTGTGCGTGTATGTGTCCATGGCGGTCCCGGTTGGGTCCTGTATGGAAGCAATTACTGGCAGTAAGGGCCCACAGACACCCACAGTGCCTCACTCTCTGGGCCAAGCGGAATGTAACTCTCTCCCTCCCTCGCTTCACAGCTAAATTACTTTTGTATGAGCCCCAACAGTGGGGCAAGGTGAACCCCTTTTTTATTTGGAACAAATACCCCAGTCATATTTGAATTCCGATCACACGTTTATAATTTAAGCCCTGAAAATTCCAGTGCTAATTAGGCTGTGCGTGTGTGTGCGTGTGCGTGCGTGTGTGTGTGCGTGTGTGTGTGTGTGCGTGTGTGTGCGTGTGTGTGTACGTACGTGTGTGTGTGTTTGTGTGTGTGTGTGTGTGTGCAAGGTAAATTGCAAGGCCATGGCTAGTTCCAGTACTGTACCCCCTTCAGGCACTAGTTAGCATGGGGGAGTGAAGGCAATTAGCAAAGGTTTTTGGGAGGTCCCAATATCATGCAGTTTGTGTGTGTGTCAAAACCTGTCAGATTGATTCAGCCCCTCCTCTCTGCCAGTGAATGGATGGGAATGGACTAGTTGATACTGTTATTAGAGATCCCATTACAATATCATCCCAAACAGTCATCAGCAGTTCTCTCCACATAATCACCAAATGACCTAAACAAGCTCTAACTACATTGGCAACCTGTGCTGAAAGAGTTTAGGCTTTCCTTAATGTCTTTTCTGTTTACATGGAAGAAGACTGGGAAGAGTGTTATAGTGGGTGTGGTTTCCCAACACAAAGAGGTGTCAAGTGATGACAGCCAGAGTTGACATGTGGTTCACACATGGTACACACACACACATCGTAGCACACAACACTTTAAACAGTTCATCTCAACTCACAAAGACAAGACTCCTCTAAACTTGGCCTCTGACTGGGTCACACATTCCCCTCCCATGAGTCGTAGTAGTGGTCTGTACGGCGGCAGAAGGACCCCAGATTGTGCTGGCCGAGGATAACGCCCACGTCGTTTGGGCCCGTGCCTGGCCCGCGTCGCCGTGACCTTGGTTTGCTCCCTCTTTCTCTCGTTCTGTTTGTGAGTCCTGGGAGCTTCTAAAAGGACCACAATGTCCCCGGCAAACCATTCTTTGGCATTAGGTACAATAACAGATCTGTGGGAAAGGTAGAACTCTAAACTCTGATTCTCTTTCAGGCAAACACAGACTGCTATTTCACGTAACAACTATTTAGGCTGAACGGTCGGAGATGAACAAAGCTGTGAGCATTTTGGGTCTTTTAATTCCATGTCGGGTCAAGAGCAGTATCAATATTTGTTTTAGTATAAAGCACTTTCTTCCATTAGTCTGCAATCGATAGTCATCAAAAGTATTTGACCTTTGACACAGTAACATGTTGAACTGACACAGTCAAATATTTTGATTGGTGCTAAAGGCTGTGCACTGTTTGTGATTGGTGCTTACGACACAGGCAAACGTAATTGGTGCTTTAGATGTGGACAAAAATTGTTATTTGTCCTACAGATGAAGACACCTATTGTGATTGGTGCTTTATACACAGGGACAACTTCTGATTGGTGCTTAGACCCAGGCTGAGTCTATGATTGGTGCTTGCAGTATGATTTAGAGGGTGTGCTGTGGCTGTGTTCTTCCCCATTCCCCATGCCTACATTCTCACTCAGTGATTGTTTAGCCTTCACTGGTGCTTTTGCTGGCTAAGGAATTTCAGGGCTTTAGTATTTTTTTAGTTATGTCTAGTCTCTCTCTCTCTGTCTCTCTCAATCCTTCCACTCTCAAAGTACTTTGTGCTTCTCTAAAATCATACAGTTTCATAGTTATTTGTGGTAAAATGAATCAATGTCTTGTGTTTTTATGGACAGTAGTGTTATTTTAGTTTGAAGGACCTACTCTTTTAATAGAATGAGAGGTTTCCATCACATGACTGAAAGATTGTGAAATTCAATACTGTTGAAAATTCTCCTTTTTATTCAGAAAATCCTATTTGGCTACAATTCCATTCAGATACAGTGGGGCAAAAAAGTATTTAGTCAGCCACCAATTGTGCAAGTTCTCCCACTTAAAAAGATGAGAGAGGCCTGTAATTTTCATCATAGGTACACTTCAACTATGACAGACAAAATGAGGAAAAAAACCCAGAAAATCACATTGTAGGTTTTTTTATGAATTTATTTGCAAATGATGGTGGAAAATAAGTATTTGGTCACCTACAAACAAGCAAGATTTCTGGCTCTCACAGACATGTTACTTCTTCTTTAAGAGGCTCCTCTGTCCTCCACTCGTTACCTGTATTAATGGCACCTGTTTGAACTTGTTATCGGTATAAAAGACACCTGTCCACAACCTCAAACAGTCACACTCCAAACTCCACTATGGCCAAGACCAAAGAGCTGTCAAAGGACACCAGAAACAAAATTGTAGACCTGCACCAGGCTGGGAAGACTGAATCTGCAATAGGTAAGCAACTTGGTTTGAAGAAATCAACTGTGGGAGCAATTATTAGGAAATGGAAGACATACAAGACCACTGCTAATCTCCCTCGATCTGGGGCTCCACGCAAGATCTCACCCCATTGGGTCAAAATGATCACAAGAACGGTGAGCAAAAATCCCAGAACCACACGGGGGGACCTAGTGAATGACCTGCAGAGAGCTGGGACCAAAGTAACAAAGCCTACCATCAGTAACACACTACGCCGCCAGGGACTCAAATCCTGCAGTGCCAGACGTGTCCCCCTGCTTAAGCCAGTACATGTCCAGGCCCATCTGAAGTTTGCTAGAGAGCATTTGGATGATCCAGAAGAAGATTGGGAGAATGTCATATGGTCAGATGAAACCAAAATATAACTTTTTGGTACAAACTCAACTCGTCGTGTTTGGGGACAAAGAATGCTGAGTTGCATCCAAAGAACACCATACCTACTGTGAAGCATGGGTGTGGAAACATCATGCTTTGGGGCTGTTTTTCTGCAAAGGGACCAGGACGACTGATCCGTGTAAAGGAAAGAATGAATGGGGCCATGTATCGTGAGATTTTAAGTGAAAACCTCCTTCCATCAGCAAGGGCATTGAAGATGAAATGTGGCTGGGTCTTTCAGCATGACAATGATCCCAAACACACCGCCCGGGCAACGAAGGAGTGGCTTCGTGAAGAAGCATTTCAAGGTCCTGGAGTGGCCTAGCCAGTCTCCAGATCTCAAACCCATAGAAAATCTTTGGAGGGAGTTGAAAGTCCGTGTTGCCCAGCAACAGCCCCAAAACATCACTGCTCTAGAGGAGATCTGCATGGAGGAATGGGCCAAAATACCAGCAACAGTGTGTGAAAACCTTGTGAAGACTTACAGAAAACATTTGACCTCTGTCATTGCCAACAAAGGGTAAATAACAAAGTATTGTTTTTGACCAAATACTTATTTTCCACCATCATTTGCAAATAAATTAATTAAAAATCCTACAATGTCATTTTCTGGATTTTTTTTTCTCATTTTGTCTGTCATAGTTGAAGTGTACCTATGATGAAAATTACAGGCCTCTCTCATCTTTTTAAGTGGGAGAACTTGCACAATTGGTGGCTGATTAAATACTTTTTTGCCCCACTGTATGTATCACTGTATATTAATGTCATCTAGTATATTACATTGAAGTTGCACATCAGCGTTTGAGCATGGCTGTCAATCCACACACTGCATATCCACTGTCTCTTTCTGGTCCTATTTGTCATGGTGGCTCTGTCTGGTGCCTGACTGGACATTTTGTCACATCACTCTAATGACCAGTGCTGATGCTGGCACTTTTTAAATGACACACTCCTGTTCTACTCAATACAGCTGCCCTGCAGTCTCTCCCCTCCTCTGTTCTCCGCCCTCTTCCTCTCTCACACCACCACATAGCTCCCCTCTCCTGTGAAGAGTGAAAGCACTCTGTCTCTCTCTATCTCTCTACCATCCTGTCTCTCTCTCTCTCTCTCTCTCTCTCTCTCTACCACCCTGTCTCTCTCTCTCTACCACCCTGTCTCTCTCTCTCTCTACCACCCTGTCTCTCCCCTCTCTCTACCATCCTGTCTCTCTCTCTCTCTCTCTCTCACACACCCACAGTATTTCTCTCTCGTTCTCCCTCTCTCTCTCTTTCACTACCCCCGTCTCTCTCTCTCTCTCTCTCTCTCTCTCTCACACCCACAGTATTTCTCTCTCGTTCTCCCTCTCCCTCCCTCTCTTTCTCTACCACCCTCTCTCTCTCTCTCTACCACCCTCTCTCTCTCTCTCTACCACCCTGTCTCTCTCTCTCTCTACCACCCTGTCTCTCTCTCTACCACCCTGTCTCTCTCTCTCTCTCCCTGTCTCTCTCTCTCTTTCTCTCTCTCTCTCTGCTGTACTCCAATCTGCCTTGAGGTCTCCATCACTCAGCCCTGTTAGATAAAAGACCCCCGTCCTCTGATGCACATGCAGACACACACACACACACACACACACACACACACACACACACACACACACACACACACACACACACACACACACACACACACACACACACACACACACACACACAGACTGACTAGTTGGAGCTTTCTCTCCTACCACTGATAACAAGGCTCTGGCCAATGACGAGACGTGTTCATTCATCACAGTTATCTCCTTTCACTCTCCCTCTCTCTTTTCTGTTATTTTGTCTATGTTACTTCTCTCTCTTTCGCTCTTTCTCTTTCTCTGTTTTTTCACTTATTTTCTCTCTTTTAGTCCATTTCTTTAACTCACTTTGTGTGTGTGTCTGTGAGTGTGTGTGTCCTCGCTCATTCTTTAATGTCCACCAACGAGAGCTCACTGTATCCTCCAAGTCCTTTGAGACAGCAGTGTAGCAGTAGAGTGGAGGGGAAACCATCTGAGCAGCCCTGCCAGACAATCTAGTGCTGGACCAGACAGACTCCTATTTAGGTTGGTAATTACTTTAACACTCTGCCCATCCGAATCTAGTCAAAAACCTCTGGAATGAGATCACAAAATGGCCGCCCGACACCACTCATAAATATTCTTCTGGGACATCACCGTGGCGACCACAGCATTCCTCACATCCTCCTGTCCTGTCAGTCTCTTAGTCGTTCTTTTATCTCTTTTTTTTGTCATCTCTCTTTCTGTTCCCTTCATCACTCCATACCTCCACCTCCTTCAGAAGTCCATAGATGCGAACACACCCTGAAAACTTTGAGATGTTTCCCCCTCAAAGTTAAACCCTGGGCCCAAGCTGTCGTTAAGAAACAGCGGTGGCAAAAATCTGGCACTGGCAGCGCTTAACTGGATTGTGGTAATTATTCATTGTGAGAGTGATGTCTTCCAGGGGCTTGATTGATTACGGTTGATATGTGATTTGGTGTAATCTGTCTCCGACTGGGTCTTGTCCAAATTGGCAAGACCTATAAAAAAGAGAGAGAAAGTTATTTTTAAAGAGAGGTTGAAGACGAGCGAGGAAGGCACAGTGAGGGAGTGAGTGGAGATGGAAGGAGAGAGAGAGAGGGAGAAGTTAGGGTGTCTTGTCTTCCTCGTGGCACCTTGGTCTACCACCCTGTTGTATACACAAACTATAAATCTACAAACAACAAGAGGCAGCCATTTTGTTTTACCTTCAGTAGAGCTATAGCTAAATGAATAGATTACAAAACCCCTCAGCTAGCATTTCATTATTTTCCATTTACATCTGAGATGTTTTTAACAACATTTAAAGGCTCTCTTTAAGTATTTGTTGACTCGTTAGTCAGATTTGTTAGCCGAAGTCCTCAAAAGTCTCTTTTCCTCGAGAAGTGTGTCTCTCCCCAGATACACAACAAGCATAAGCATGGCAGAGCTTAAAAGGCCTTGATTAGGTCCATGAATCACACAGGTTGGGGAGATGTAAACGCGTGACACACTCTTGGTGCCCGTGAGTACCCAGGAGACCCTGCTTTGTGTTAATTAGAGCATTCTCCACTGCAATTAGCCCATCCAACAATACACACACAAACTAGCAACGACGCGCACATTCACACACACACACACACACACGGACCGACAGATGCACACACATACATACACACGCACACACACAGAACACAGACCAATGGATGTATACACATACACACACAGTAAGATGGGCCCTTAATGTGTGTCATCAACTCTCTGTTTAGAAGTGTCAGGCCAAGTGTCAAATTAAACAGAACGTGCAAAGCCACACACACACATGCACACATACAGGCACAAACAAACAAATGTGGTTTCAAACTCAAAGTCATATACACACACTTACACACTCACATGCACTCTCACAGGCACAAACAGACACATTAACTACATCAGGGCACCAAGATAGAAAAACATGGTTGACAATAGCAACAGCATGCAGAGGGAACCAAAAGGCTGTGGAACCTTCCCCTTGGGACAGACACGTAGACAGAACATGGTGGCCAAATGGCCCTTCTACCTCACTCCCTATCTAGTGGATTAAAGCCAGGCGATCTGTGTGCTCCGGCCCTGTCTGGAAGAAATCAAGGCCAGGGGGACCTTAAGTGAGTGAAGCCCCAGCTCGGCACACCCTGGCTGGGGAGATGGGGCCAGAGAAAGACCTCCTGGAGCTCCAACGTGAGACTGGCTCTACCTTGTCTTCTCATTCCGCTCGCTCGCACACACACACCCACACAATCCGTCCCATCTCTGTCCCCGGTGCCTGTCATCTCTGTGGCCTAGCCGCTTAGTCATCCCTCCCCTGTATTTACTTATTTATCCACTATGATGACAGGACCACTACCAATGTCCCTTCAACCCTCCCACTGCCGCCTTTGAAAATGTTAAGAGCCCCGGGCCCTCCGGTTTGATGACTTTGACGTGAGTTAACGCTAGGCCGAGATGTCGGGTGCATTCAGGGGGCTAAGCGTTCTAATGGGTTTACCCCGCTGCATGGCTGGGCCTCCTGCCGCCTCGTGTGTGTGTCAGGGCTACAGTCACTTAATAATTTAGCCCCTTTGTCGTCGTCCCCCCCTCTCATTCTATCCTCTCACCCTCCCATCCGCTGTCTCTCTCTTTCATTCTGCCTCTGGGAATGGGGAGGCCATCCCTTGCTCCCTCCCTCCTCCTCTCCGTGGGATGGATGGAGTGGAGGAGCGACAGAGCGGACGGAGGGAGGCGACAGGCAGCAGGGGAGGATGAGGACAGAGACAGAGAGAAAGGGAGGGAGGGAGAGATGGATAGAGGGACAGGAGGTGTTCATGGGTAACTGGAGTATAATGGTCACCGCCACTTCTGCTGCACAGACAGGTCTGTAGGCTCTGGGGTGTGTGTGTGTGTGTGTGTGTGTGTGTGTGTGTGTGTGTGTGTGTTTGATCAGTTGCAAAGAACACGTCCTCACCATGAGAGCATAGGAGTGATGACATAGTGTGTGATTAAATCTATTTTTGGTTGATATAAAGTCAACTAATTTTCCTAACCAGTATATATCTGTGTGGACAATGTGGTATCTGTACCTAGTTCGGTGCTCTATCCCCACAGTGAGGTCTGAACAGAGGGGTCAAAGCTTTTCCCCTGAAAATGACTCTTCAATTAATCCTCTCTGTCATCAACCGTTAGCCATGTTGTCATTGGTCAGGTGTAGACAGGATGCAAAGCCCCCCCGTCACTGTTCTGCAGGATAATTGGTTCTCGTTCTGCATGGAACCGGTTCTAAGGAGTAGAGAACCGTCCAAAACCGTAGCCATGTATGTAATGATCAAGTAATGTGACTTGGCTCTGTGTGAGAATGTGTTTTAAAACGCGAGAGCTTTCAACAGCGACTCCCCATGCCAGTGGCCTCCTGATCCCTCCATGTATTTTAATATGACTTGATGTTCGCTGTTCACTTAAAACCCACTGTAATTGAAACCAGATGGCAGAATAATCATTATTTATTTTTTCTTTCTTCTCTGTTGCGTCCTCTAAGCCCGATTTCTGCCTCGTAGAATAGTGTTCAATTAGGGGGCTTGGAGGGAGGAGAGGGCAAACCCAGAGAGAGAGATCAAGGAAAACAAAACCTGTATGTGAATGATCACTTTTATTTTGTTCAATATGTGGAAAATACTACATTTCCCAGAATGCTTTAAAAACTGAGCCAAACAAATGAAATTAAATTGTTGGTGGAAATATAATTGGCTATTCTAAGCACTATGGTTTAAAGAATATGAACATTGTTTCCAGAACAAATTGATATACAGTATTCTTTGGTATCTGAAAGTGTGACCTGTCAGATTCAGTGAGACTCATGTTCAGTGGAATTTCTTTGAATTGCACAGTGCTGTAAAAAGTCCCCAATTGTCATACTTGAATAAAAGTATGGGAACCTTAATAGAAAGTTACTCAATTGAAAGTCACCCAGTAAAATACTACTTGAGTAAAAGTATAAAGTATGTGGTTTTAAAATATACTAAAGCATCAAAGGTAAAAGTTTAAATAAATGATCATATTAAGCAAAGCAGACGGCACCATTTTCTTGTTTTTCTGTCCGGAGAGCCAGGGGCACACTGCAACACTCAGACATCATTTACACAAGATGCATTTGTGTTTAGTGAGTCTGCCAGACCAGAGGCAGTAGGGATGATCGCGTGTTCTTTTGATAAGAGTGTGAATTTCACAATTTTCCTGTCCTGCTAAGCATTCAGGGAGAATTCATGAAGGAAAAAGTACCATATTTTCTTTAGGAATGTAGTGAAGTAAAAGTTGTCCATAATATAAATATTAAAGTAAAGTACAAATACCCAAAAAACGACTTAAGAAGTACTTTAAAGTATTTTTACTTAAGTACTTTACACCACTGGAATTTCACTGAATTAAATTGTACTTCCTGTCACTCAAACTCAAATAAAAATTCTACATCCTGTGGTGTGTGGCCAATTCAATTTGGATTTCAACTCATCAACTATTCCAACACATTGGATGTTTTCTGTGAGACATTCATTCAGAGTTTCTCTGCCTCATTAGAATGTCTGTGTTCATAGTGTTTGTCATTGTAGTTAACAGTCATGTTCCGAGTCATGTGTGCGCCATAAATACAGCTCCCCCCGGCTAACAAAATGCACATGTTTTATGTTCCCACTACTAGCTCAGTATTTGGACGGGGGAGTTCTACAGATTGTGCGCAGGTCTTTCTTTTTAGATGTTTGGACCCTGTCTTAGCCTGAGCTCATCACACATTACTTTGAGATGAAGAGCAGTCGTGGACATCTCCCGTTAGCCCAAAACAAGTGGTGAAGGTTGACCGCATGTGATCGGAACAGACCTCGCCTCATTCCCATTACTTCATCAGCTCACCACTGTGCAGAGTCACAGCAGGTGGCGAGGACACACACACACACACACACACACACACACATATATACACACACACACACACACACACACACGTACACACATACACACACACACGTACACACACACACGTACACACACACATACACACACACACGTACACACACACACACACACATATACACACACACACACGTACACACACGTACACACACACACGTACACACACACATACACACACACACGTACACACACACACACATACACATACACACACACACGTACACACATACACACACACACGTACACACACACACGTACACACACACACACACACACACACACACACACACACACACACACACACACACACACACACACACACACACACACACACACACACACACACACACACACATACACACACACACATACACACACACACACGTAAACACACGTACACACACACACGTACACACACACACATACACACACACACACACACACACACACACATACACATACACACACACACGTACACACATACACACACACACACACGTACACACACACACGTATACACACACACACACACGTACACACACACACACACACACACACATACACACACACACACACACACACACACACACACACACACACACACACACACACACACATACACACACACACACACACACACACACACGTACACACACACGTACACACACACATACACACACACACGTACACACACACGTACACACACACATACACACACACATGTACACACACACACACACACACACACACACACACACACACACACACACACACACACACACACACACACACACACACACACACACACACACACACACACACACACACACACACACACACACATACACACACTGGCAAGCTCAAGAGAGAATTTGTGCTAAATCACAGATGTAGAATCAGATTACTCTACCCGTCCAATCCTAACCTTAAAGGCATGGCAGAAATATTTGACTGACCCTGTATCAGTTAGGGACAATTTCTTCCTCCTGTGCTCATTAGTTAAGACTACATGACCAAAAGTATGTGGACACCTGCTCGTCAAACATCTCATTCATTAGCTAATACAGTACCTATAGTATGAGGAACAAACCATTGTGACTGTAGGGGTAACCCCCACCCCCCTGTTCTTATAGTGGAATAGATTGGTCCATGTGTCAGGGGGAGGTAATTGATGACAGCAGTGAGAGTGAGTAAACTGGCCAATCACCAGCCCAACGGACACGCACCGCCGACCATGCTATGCAGACCAGAGGCTTATCTAGTGCTGATGCTCTCTCTGTCTCTCTGTCTCTCTCTCTCGCCCTCTATCTGTCTCTCTCTCTCGCCCTCTATCTGTCTCTCTCTCTCGCCCTCTCTCTGTCTCTGTTTCTCGTCCTCTATCTCTCTCTGTCTCACGCTCTCGCCCTCTCTCTGTCTCTCTCTCTCGCCCTCTATCTCTCTCTGTCTCTCTCTCTCGCCCTCTCTCTGTCTCTCTCTCGCCCTCTATCTCTCTCTGTCTCTCTCTCTCGCCCTCTCTCTGTCTCTCTCTCTCGCCCTCTCTCTCTCAGCAAACATATGCGACTGTGTATACTCAAAAGTGTATAGTTAAAACGCTCACTCTTAACCAGGCTCCCTAACTCGAAGACTTCTCTTCGGCTCACACACCCAGCTCAGCTACAGATAAGGGGAGCGTGAAAGGGAGCTCAGACCTTCACTAAGAGGTAAAGACGTATTAGTGAGGGCATTCATAAAGAGGGACATGGAGAGAGAGACACCTTCCTCTCACCTCTCTAATCCAGAGAACTTCTTCTAAAGAAACTGTGACTCCGGTAGGGGGGGTGGTTAGTGGGGCGGGCGGGCTGCCAGGGTTGCCACGGCAGCGTTCCAGATGGGCGGTCTGGTTCTCTCTGGAGGGGGACAGGGGGCTGCCTGGGAAAGACACACCACACCGCTCCACTCTACTCTGTGACTGGACCTGACTGTCTGGGGAAGACCACAGGTCAGTGAAAGAGAAGAGGAGGGAGGAGGGAGGGGAAGAGTGGAGACCTGTCTGGGGAGGGGAGAGAAAGGAAGAAAATAGATAGAGGAAGGGGGGAAAGGAGGAGGAAAGGAGGGAGAGTGGAGGAGGAAAGGAGAGGAAGGGGAGTTGGTGAGGTAGGATGAAGGAGTGGAAAGGAGGAGGAGGAAATGATGGAACGGGATGGAAGAGTACAGTAAAGGGGAAGAGAGGACAGTAGAGGTGAAGAGAGGACAGTAAAGGGGAAGAGAGGACAGTAGAGGACAGTATTGGTGAAGAGAGGACAGTAGAGGACAGTAGAGGTGAAGAGAGGACAGTAGAGGACAGTAGAGGTGAAGAGAGGACAGTAGAGGACGGTGAAGAGAGGACAGTAGAGGACAGTAGAGGACAGTAGAGGACGGTAGAGGACAGTAGAGGTGAAGAGAGGACAGTAGAGTACAGTAGAGGACAGTAGAGTTGAAGAGAGGACAGTAGAGGACAGTAGAGGACAGTAGAGGACAGTAGAGGACAGTAGAGGTGAAGAGAGGACAGTAGAGGTGAAGAGAAGACAGTAGAGGACAGTAGAGGTGAAGAGAAGACAGTAGAGGTGAAGAGAGGACAGTAGAGGTGAAGAGAGGACAGTAGAGGACAGTAGAGGTGAAGAGAGGACAGTAGAGGTGAAGAGAGGACAGTAGAGGTGAAGAGAGGAGAGAGGACAGTAGAGGTGAAGAGAGGACAGTGGAGGACAGCAGAGGTGAAGAGAGGACAGTAGAGGTGAAGAGAGGACAGTAGAGGACAGTAGAGGTGAAGAGAGGACAGTAAAGGACAGTAGAGGTGAAGAGAGGACTGTAGAGGACAGTAGAGGTGAAGAGAGGACAGTAGAGTACAGTAGAGGACAGTAGAGGTGAAGAGAGGACAGTAGAGGTGAAGAGAGGACAGTAGAGGTGAAGAGAAGACAGTAGAGGTGAAGAGAGGACAGTAGAGGACAGTAGAGGACAGTAGAGGTGAAGAGAGGACAGTAGAGGTGAATAGAAGACAGTAGAGGACAGTAGAGGACAGTAGAGGACAGGAGATGACAAGAGATGACAAGAGAGGACAGTAGAGGTGAAGAGAGGACAGTAGAGGTGAAGAGAGGGTAGGAGGAAAGTAGAGAAGGGAGTACAACAGGAGGGGGGCTTGGCTGCAGTATAGTGTCTTACTCAGCTCATCTGCCCATACAGACATTTCCACAGCAGCCCTGTGGGCCCTAACTATAGAACAGGTGATGAAACTCACCCCTCCTCCCCATCATCCCCCCTTCGCCCTACCTCCCTTAACCTTCAACCCCTCCCCCTCCCCCCATCCCCGTGGCCCTCTCTCTCCTTGCCTCCTCTCTGGGGGAGAGACAGAGGGCCCGTTGTGTTAACGTGAGGCCTGCTAATTGTTGGGTTAAGGGGGAGGGAGGAGGGATGGAGGGGGGAGAGAGAAGGGGTGAGGGAGAGGGCTGGGCCCCGGGCATCAGGATTAGCTGTAATTCAGTCACTGGAACGCTCTCAACCGCTGCCTCGGTCAGGGCCAAGGGGCCACGGCTCTGTGTACGTGCATGTGTGTGTGTGTGTAGGTTTGAGGTGCAGTGAATCAATAGAGGTTGTAATCCCCTGGTATCCCCTTCTCATCATCTTCATAGTCAACTACAATAGGACACGTTTCACACATTTCCCTTTCACTCCATATCCTTCACAAAATACAAGACATTTCTTTAAGAGATTTCTCTGAGCTGATTCTTCTCCACCAAAACCATTCCTTTGGTATTGAATGTCTACAGTCGTCCATTGAGCAGCATAGTAACAGTATTAGTCAGAAGAAGAGTGTGTGTGTGTGTGTGTGTGTGTGTGTGTGTGTGTGTGTGTGTGTGTGTGTGTGTGTGTGTGTGTGTGTGTGTGTGTGTGTGTGTGTGTGTGTGTGTGTGTGTGTGTGTGTGTGTGTGTGTGTGTGTGTGTGTGTGTGTGTGTGTGTGTGTGTGTGTGTGTGTGAATACAGCCCTGCACTTTCAGTCTTTCTTTCACACAGAGGTCCTACTTATCAGTGGAACCCAGATTATCTACACTATCTATGACAAAGACAATACCATCATGTATCTCTCTCTCTCTTCTTTCTTCTTTCTTTCTTTCTTTCTTTTCTCTTTCTTTCTTTCTTTCTTTCTTTTTCTTTCTTTCTTTCTTTCTTTCTCTTTCTTTCTTTTTCTTTCTTTCTTTCTTTCTTTCTTTCTTTCTTTCTTTCTTTCTTTCTTTCTCTCTCTTCTTTCTTTCTTTTCTTTCTTTCTCCTCTCTCTCTCTCTCTCTCTCTCTCTCTCTCTCTTTGTCTTTCTTTCTCTCTCTCTCTCTCTCTCTCTCTCTCTCTCTCTCTCTCTCTCTCAGTTACAAGTGGTAGGTTGTTCCCTGTAGGTCATATGATGTCTTGTGGCCCTGTGTGTGTGTCACGTCGGACCATTCTAACAAACAGTAACAGTTCTATCCCCGACGAGTGCCATCTGATCGTCATGCCGCCCCTTGTCACATGAAGAAACGCGCGTGCACACACACACACACACACTAAGGACCAGTGCTATCACTGGGGTGTGTTTGTGTGTGTGAAGGAGATAGGTGAGGTGTGTGTGTGTATGCGAGCGTTCATATATATGTGTGTGTGTGACTGTACATCAGGTCATTGTCAGCACCAGCACACAGACATGTTCTTCTGCTTATTACCTCCAGAATAATAAGAGTAAGAGTAAAGAAGAGTCCTGGGTTCTATCAACACAGCCTGGCCATCATGACTCTCCTCCAGTACCTTCTACCAGCTTCATCCACTGTTTATTGTGTTTCTACCGGACTTAGAACAATAGGCGTTTGAGCTCAGAACAAACTAATGCTGCCCTATAAGTATCGCTCCAACCTTACCGTTTTACTGTTAGCTAATGAGAGGGTTGAAGCCAAAGTCAATGTGTCTCTGTGGGGATGTGTGTGTGTGTGTGTGTGTGTGGGGACGGGGTGTGTGTGTGGGGACGGGGTGTGTGTGTGGGGACGGGGTGTGTGGGGGCACGGGGTGTGTGTGCGTGCGTACGTGTGTGCCTAGTCTTTTATACGACAACTTTGTTCCAGAAGGTTCCAGTGCTCTTAATGGGGCGACCTGTCTCTAACCCTCTAATCATTTGTTTCTGCTACGCTTTATGTATCACCAACACTGGCACCAATATCCTTGTTCCACTCCCCCTCCCTCTCTCCCTCCTTCCCTCCTGCCCTCCCTCTATCCCTCCTGCCCCCTCTCTCTCCCTCCTCCCCTCCCTCTCTCCCTCCTTCCCCTCCCTCTCTCCCTCCTGCCCTCCCTCTCTCCCTCCTTCCCCCTCTCTCTCCCTCCTTCCCCCTCTCTCTCCCTCTTGCCCCCCTCTTCCCTCCTTCCCCTCCCTCTCTCCCTACTTCCCCCTCTCTCTCCCTCTTGCCCCCTCTCTTCCCTCCTTCCCCTCCCTCTCTCCCTCCTTCCCCCTCTCTCTCCCTCCTTCCCCCTCTCTCTCCCTCCTTCCCACCTCTCTCTCCCTCCTGCCCCTCTCTCTCCCCTCTCTCCCTCCTGCCCCTCTCTCTCCCTCCTTCCCCTCCCTCTCTCCCTCCCTCCTGCCCCTCTCTCTCCCTCCTGCCCCCCTCTCTCCCTCCTGCCCCCTCTCTCTCCCTCCTGCCCCCTCTCTCTCCCTCCTGCCCCCCCTCTCCCTCCTGCCCCCTCTCTCTCCCTCCCCCCTCTCTCTCCCTCCTGCCCCCTCTCTCTCCCTCCTGCCCCCTCTCTCTCCCTCCTGCCCCCTCTCTCTCCCTCCTGCCCCTCCCCCCCTCCCTCCCTCCTGCCCCCTCTCTCTCCCTCCTGCCCCCCTCTCTCCCCTCCTGCCCCCCCTCTCTCCCTCCTGCCCCCTCTCTCTCCCTCCTGCCCCCTCTCTCTCCCTCCTGCCCTCTCTCTCCCTCCTTCCCCCTCCCTCCTCTCCCTCCCTCCTGCCCCCCCTCCCCCTCCCCCTCTCTCCCTCCTGCCCCCCTCTCTCCCTCCTCCCCCCTCTCTCCCTCCTGCCCCCTTTCTCTCCCTCCTGCCCCCTCTCTCTCCCTCCTGCCCCCTCTCTCCCTCCCTCCTCCCCTCCCTCTCTCCCTCCCTCCTGCCCCCTCTCTCTCCCTCCTGCCTCCTCTCTCCCTCCTGCCCTCCCTCTCTCCCTCCCTCCTGCCCCCTCTCTCTCCCTCCTGCCCACTCTCTCTCCCTCCTGCCCCCTCTCTCTCCCTCCTGCCCCTCTCTCTCCCTCCTGCCCCCCCTCTCTCTCCCTCCTGCCCCCCTCTCTCTCCCTCCTTCCCCTCCCTCTCTCCCTCCCTCCTGCCCCTCTCTCTCCCTCCTGCCCCCCTCTCTCTCCCTCCTGCCCCCCCTCCTCTCCCTCCCCTCCTCTCCCTCCTCCCCTCCCCTCCTCCCTCCCTCCTGCCCCTCTCTCCCTCCTCCCCCCCCCCTCTCTCCCTCCTGCCCCCCCTCTCTCTCCCTCCTGCCCCCTCTCTCTCCCTCCTGCCCCCTCTCTCTCCCTCCTCCCTCCCCCCTCTCTCTCCCTCCTGCCCCCTCTCTCTCCCTCCTGCCCCCCTCTCTCCCTCCTGCCCCCCCCCTCCCTCCCTCCTCTCTCTCCCTCCTGCCCCCTCTCTCTCCCTCCTGCCCCCCTCTCTCCCTCCTGCCCCTCTCTCCCTCCTTCCCCCCCTCTCTCTCCCTCCTGCCCCCCCTCTCTCTCCCTCCTGCCCCCTCTCTCTCCCTCCTGCCCCCTTTCTCTCCCTCCTGCCCCCTCTCTCCCTCCTGCCCCCTCTCTCTCCCTCCCCCCCTCTCCCTCCCTCCCTGCCCTCCCTCTCTCCCTCCCTCCTGCCCCCTCTCTCTCCCTCCTGCCCCTCTCTCCCTCCTGCCCCCCTCTCTCTCCCTCCTCCTGCCCCCTCTCTCTCCCTCCTGCCCCCTCTCTCTCCCTCCTGCCCCCTCTCTCTCCCTCCTGCCCCCCCCTCTCTCTCCCTCCTGCCCCCTCTCTCTCCCTCCTGCCCCCTCTCTCCCTCCTTCCCCTGCCCCTCCCTCCCTCCTGCCCCTCCTCTCCCTCCTGCCCCCTCTCTCCCTCCTGCCCCCTCTCCTCCCTCCTGCCCTCCCTCTCTCTCCCTCCTTCCCCTCCCTCTCTCCTCCCTCCTGCCCCTCTCTCCCTCCCTCCTGCCCCTCTCTCCTCCTGCCCCTCTCTCTCCCTCCTGCCCTCTCTCTGCCCTCCTCTCTCTCCCTCCTGCCCCCTCTCTCCCTCCTGCCCTCCCTCTCTCCCTCCCCCCCCTCTCTCTCCCTCCCCCCCCTCTCTCCCTCCTGCCCTCCCTCTCTCCCTCCCTCCTGCCCCCTCTCTCTCCCTCCTGCCCCCTCTCTCTCCCTCCTGCCCCCTCTCTCTCCCTCCTGCCCCTCTCTCTCCCTCCTGCCCCCTCTCTCCCTCCTGCCCTCCCTCTCTCCCTCCCTCCCCTCCCTCTCTCCCTCCCTCCTGCCCCTCTCTCTCCCTCCTGCCCCTCTCTCTCCCTCCTGCCCCCTCTCTCTCCCTCCTGCCCTCCCCTCTCTCTCCCTCCTTCCCCTCCCTCTCTCCCTCCTTCCCCTCCCTCTCTCCCTCCCTCCTGCCCCCCTCTCTCTGCCTCCTGCCCCTCTCTCTCCCTCCTGCCCCCTCTCTCGCCCTCCTGCCCCCTCTCTCTCCCTCCTGCCCTCTCTCTCCCTCCTTCCCCTCCCTCTCTCCCCCTCCTGCCCCTCTCTCTCCCTCCTGCCCCCTCTCTCTACCTCCTGCCCCTCTCTCCCTCCTGCCCTCTCTCTCCCTCCTTCCCCTCACTCTCTCCCTCCCTCCTGCCCCTCTCTCTCCCTCCTGCCCCCTCTCTCTCTCCCTCCTGCCCCCTCTCTCTCCCTCCTGCCCTCCCTCTCTCTACCTCCTGCCCCTCTCTCCCTCCTGCCCCTCTCTCTCCCTCCTGCCCTCCCTCTCTCTACCTCCTGCCCCTCTCTACCTCCTGCCCCTCTCTCCCTCCTGCCCCTCTCTCTCCCTCCTGCTCTCCCTCTCTCTACCTCCCATTCCTTCTCTTTTTGTCAGCTGAAAATGTCCATTTTATTTGGTTTTGCTTCGGCCGTGATTTTCATTTCAGCAGAGCAAGAAAATTGCAATATAACAAGGCAACAAACATGGTCATTTAATAATTGTGACTTTTGGAGCACCTCATCACTTCCCGCCCTGCTCCCTCTCCCTCTCTTTTTCCCTTCTGTTGTTTACTTTAACAGGTTCCCTCGCTCCGTCAGAAAATGAAGAGGCCTACTCAGCCCCACTGTAAGAGCTTGGGGAAATTGGCTCCTCCAATGATTGTTTTAACACCCCTAATTTTGAGAGAGGCCTCCAGGACTGGATACAGACTGTCTTGTACCCCTACTTGGACAATTTGTCCCATTTAGTTATTGAACTTTAACAGACAGACAGAGCAGTGGGAGAGAGAGGTCTAGGTGGTGAAGAGAGAGAGGTCTAGGTGGTGAAGAGAGAGAGGTCTAGGTGGGGTGGTGAAGAGAGAGAGGTCTAGGTGGTGAAGAGAGAGAGGTCTAGGTGGTGAAGAGAGAGAGGTCTAGGTGGTGAGAGGTCTAGGTGGTGAAGAGAGAGAGGTCTAGGTGGTGTGGTGAAGAGAGAGAGGTCTAGGTGGTGAAGAGAGAGAGGTCTAGGTGGTGAAGAGAGAGAGGTCTAGGTGGTGAAGAGAGAGAGGTCTAGGTGGTGAAGAGAGAGAGGTCTAGGTGGTGAAGAGAGAGAGGTCTAGGTGGTGAAGAGAGAGAGGTCTAGGTGGTGTGGTGAAGAGAGCAGTAGGAGAGAGAGAGGTCTAGGTGGTGAAGAGAGCAGTAGGAGAGAGAGAGAGGTCTAGGTGGTGAAGAGAGCAGTAGGAGAGAGAGGTCTAGGTGGTGTGGTGAAGAGAGCAGTAGGAGAGAGAGGTCTAGGTGGTGAAGAGAGCAGTGGTGGAGAGAGAGGTCTAGGTGGTGAAGAGAGAGAGGTCTAGGTGGTGAAGAGAGAGAGGTCTAGGTGGTGAAGAGAGAGAGGTCTAGGTGGTGAAGAGAGAGAGGTCTAGGTGGTGAAGAGAGAGAGGTCTAGGTGGTGAAAGAGAGAGGTCTAGGTGGTGAAGAGAGAGAGGTCTAGGTGGTGAAGAGAGAGAGGTCTAGGTAGGTGGGAAGAAGAGGTGGTGAAGAGAGAGGTCTAGGTGGTGAGAGAGAGAGAGGTCTAGGTGGTGAAGAGAGAGAGGTCTAGGTGGTGAAGAGAGAGAGGTCTAGGTGGTGAAGAGAGAGAGGTCTAGGTGGTGAAAGAGAGAGGTCTAGGTGGTGAAGAGAGAGAGGTCTAGGTGGTGAAGAGAGAGAGGTCTAGGTGGTGAGAGAGAGGTCTAGGTGGTGAAGAGAGAGTGGGAGAGAGAGGTCTAGGTGGTAAAACAAGAGAGAGGTCTAGGTGGTGAGAGAGAGAGGTCTAGGTGGTGAAGAGAGCAGTGGGAGAGAGAGGTCTAGGTGGTGAAGAGAGAGAGGTCTAGGTGGTGAAGAGAGCAGTGGGAGAGAGAGGTCTAGGTGGTGTGGTGAAGAGAGCAGTGGAGTGGTGGAGTTATCATGGTGTTTAGCAACCCTGAGGGGAAGGACAGGGCAGGAAGGAAGGCCGTAGAGTAGCATCTCTCTTTCGATCTTTATCTTTGGAATATTATTCGTTAAAATGTTGCATTTGATGAGCAAATCATTATAATCGACAGTGAAGTACCTTTTAATGGCCCTGTATTGGCTCAGTTGGTAGAGCATGGCACTTGCAATGCCAGGGTTGTGGGTTTGATTCCCACGGGGGACCAGGACAAATAAAGTATGAAAATGGATGCTCTCACTATGAGTAAGTCGCTCTGGATAAGAGCATCTGCTAAATGATTCAAATGTAAATGTTTTACAGTCTTCAGTTTTTAGGGAAAAAAAGTCCAACTCACTCATATGTTTTTTGTTGTATTACTCTACACAACTATCAAATCAATGAACCTAATAAAATACTTCTATGAAAATCTAGATTTCTGAGCTGTAAATAGTGTAATATCCCATCATAAAACAATAGGGGCCATGTGACAGAAGGGGTACACAGTGCCCCCCTCTGGGCCGAGCGCACAGGTACCATCTGGGACAGGTCAGAGGTCAAGGTTGGAACCATTTCCTGTCCAGTCATGACCTCCTGTGATGTGCAAATGACCCAGGGGACGATGTCCTCACCCAGCACCATTCATGGTCTGGTGTAATAGAGAGGCTGATTTGGGCTAACGGGAGATGTTAACTGTCATGTTCAGTCATGTAGGAGTGAGTGAACAATTTCATTCATTCATTGAATTAATTAATAAATGAATGAATTAAGACATCAATGAATGAACAAATGAATACAGCTCAGCTTTGTTATAGTTGTAACGTTTGTGGACAGTCTGTAAGTGGTCTAGTGTAGAAAGACTATAGTTGTAACGTTTGTGGACAGTCTGTAAGTGGTCTAGTGTAGAAAGACTATAGTTGTAACGTTTGTGGACAGTCTGTAAAGTGGTCTAGTGTAGAAAGACTATAGTTGTAACGTTTGTGGACAGTCTGTAAGTGGTCTAGTGTAGAAAGACTATAGTTGTAACGTTTGTGGACAGTCTGTAAGTGGTCTAGTGTAGAAAGACTATAGTTGTAACGTTTGTGGACAGTCTGTAAGTGGTCTAGTGTAGAAAGACTATAGTTGTAACGTTTGTGGACAGTCTGTAAGTGGTCTAGTGTAGAAAGACTATAGTTGTAACGTTTGTGGACAGTCTGTAAGTGGTCTAGTGTAGAAAGACTATAGTTGTAACGTTTGTGGACAGTCTGTAAGTGGTCTAGTGTAGAAAGACTATAGTTGTAACGTTTGTGGACAGTCTGTAAATGGTCTAGTGTAGAAAGACTATAGTTGTAACGTTTGTGGACTGTCTGTAAGTCGTCTAGTGTAGAAAGACGGCTGGCAGCTGTCCAACTGCCTTTCACTGAAACCCGATGTTTCAGAATGGACTAGAGAGTGTGGTCACTTGGGTGTGGGATACTATGGCAGGGGAGTAACCTCATGCACAGACTCGTATTGATCCCTGCAAGCCTGAGTGGATGCAGCCCATCTATGAAATGAACTGCACCCTGTCATATAGTGCTGCCCAGGAAGTCTGTCCCCACCGGGAGAGAGGGGAAGAGAACCACTACAACACACCAGTGAACTATCACAACACAGATCTAAGTGAATAACTACACACTAGCTCAACACACAGATGAATACTGACACCTCTCTCTCTCTCTTTCTGTCCCTCACTCTGTCTTTCTCTCTCTCTCTGTCTCTCTCTGTCTCTCTCTGTCTCTCTCTGTCTCTCTCTGTCTCTCTCTGTCTCTCTCATATATAGATGCGCACGCACGCGCACACACACACACACACACACACACACACACACACACACACACACACACCCCCTCAGCCCCCCCCACCGCGTCCACATCACGCACACCCTCCCACCCCCTAGTCACTGCAGTGCCACCTCTCCCTCCCTCTCTCTCTCTCTCTCTTCACTTTTATTCTAATGAGTTGCAACACTGATAACGAGCCTGATGATCTTCCATTGATTTGACTATCACTTGCTTGTCTGGTAATTGATCCGTAGCTGAGCCTCTGGTTAATTATATGGGCTTGGACATGGCCCCCGGCTCCGAGGGGAATCTCAAGTCCTACAGAATAATACTTTTAATAAAGGACTCTATTACTGACGTGTGATACTCTTTCTGCCTCTGCGTTTACCCTTCTTTCTCTCTTCTCTCTCCTTCCTTATTTCTCTCCCTCTTTTTTCTCTTTCGCTCTCTCTCTCTCTCTCTCCCTTCCTACCTCTGTCTCTCTATAGCTATCTCTCTCCTCCTTCTCTCTCTTTTCTCTCTTTTCTCTCTTCTCTCCCTCTTTTTCTCTCTCTCCCCCTCTCTTCCTCTCTTTTCTCTTTCCCTCTCTTCTCTGGCTCTCTATTTCCTCCATGGCCACTGCCATTACAAGAGAGAAGGATGGAGAGTGGGCAGTAAAGAGAGAGAGAGAAAGACAGAGCGAGGGATATTGGCAGACTCCTCTCCATCCTCCCACAAATAACAGCCATTAACAGGCCAGATCAGGAGCTGAGCCACCAGGTTGACTTGAAACACTGAGTGCCACTCGAAAAACTAAGAGACCAGCACATTTACAGAGAGAGGGGGATGTGTGTGTGTGTGCGCGCCTGGGTGTGTGGTTATGTGTGCATGTGTGTGTGTGTGTGTGTGTGTGTGTGTGTGTGTGTGAATGAGAGAGAGAAAGACCGAGTGAGAGATGTGTATGGAGAGTAGAAAGGAGCGTTGGCCATTGAATTGTCACTTAATGTAATTAGCGTGATGCTCCTGCCGTGTGTGCGTTACCTTTTCACAGTGTGGTTAAAAGCAGAGCATGACACACTAATGGAAAGGGAACACCTACTCCCTTTACCACACGGCTCAGACTGCCTGTGGCTTTTGTAGAGGCCACCGCGCGTTTATGCTTAAAGACAAAACGCAGACAGAGAGGGAGAGTGGAAGAAAGAGGGGGGGGGGGGCAAGAGAGAGGGAGAGGGAGGGGGAAGGAGAGAGAGGGATGGAAAGAGAGAGGGAAAGGGAGGGGGAAGAAGAGAGAGGGATGGAAAGAAAGAGGGAAAGGGAGGGGGAAGAAGAGAGAGGGATGGAAAGAAAGAGGGAAAGATAATAGTGAGAACATGAGCGGGAGAGAGATGACAAGAGAAAGACACAATAATCCAAATAAAGGTGAAAGACAAAAAGAGGTATTTTAAGTTCCTGTAACCATTTTGTCTCCCTCTTCCCCCTCCTCGTCGTCTCCTCGTCGTCTGCTCCAAAATTCTCCATTGTACCAATTGGAGGTAAATGCTACAGTGCTAATCTCCTGTAAAGGTTAGCCCAGTGCCGTCATTAGCACTGCACAGAGGCTTTTAACCGACAGACAGGCAGCCGCCGTCTCCTACAATTTGCCACAAAATCCGAAGTGGCTTCATACATCAGAAGCCATTTAATTTAACGGAGGAGATGAGTTAATTCTCTTCCTCTCTCTTTATCCCTCGCTTCTCAAAGATCACAGTGACATCGCCACCGCGGTCCGGGGATCACAGTATGTCCTTTTTTCTCTGATGATGGAGGGATGATAAAAGGAGGTAGAGAGGAAGATAGGAGCGGTAATAGATGGGGGGGAAATGTCACTGCATTGTTCTAGTATTTTAGAAGAAGAGAGCATTCTCTTTATTTTTTTCTGTTTTCTCTCTCTCTGTCTCTTTATAGAGCTCTCTGTCTCTCTCTGTCTGTCTCTGTCTGTCTCTCTATAGTGCTCTCTCCTCTCTCTCATTCTAAATCTCTGTCTTTCTCTGTCTCTTTATAGAGCTCTCTCTCTGTCTCTTTATAGAGCTCTCTCTCTGTCTCTTTATAGAGCTCTCTGTCTCTCTCTTTATAGAGCTCTCTGTCTCTCTCTGTCTGTCTCTCTATAGTGCTCTCTCCTCTCTCTCATTCTAAATCTCTGTCTTTCTCTCTCTCTGTCTCTTTATAGAGCTCTCTCTCTGTCTCTCTCCATCTGTCTCTCTATAGTGCTCTCTCTCCTCTCTCTCATTCTAAATCTCTGTCTCTCTCTCTGTCTCTCTCATGCTCTCTCTCCTCCTCTCTAAATCTCTCTGTCGCTCTCTCTCTCTCTCTATAGCACTCTCTCTCTGCTCTCTCTCTCTCTCTCTATAGCGCTTTCTCTCTCTCTCTCTGTCTATATAGCATCTCTCTTTCAGTCTCTCTCTCTCTCTCTTTCAGTCTCAATAGTTCTCTTTCTTTCAGTCTCTATTTCTTTCTCTCTCTCTCTCTCCTCCTCTCTCTCTCTCTCTCTCTCTCTCTCTCTCTCTCTCTCTCTCTCTCTCTCTCTCTCTCTCTCTCTCTCTTTCAGTCTCTCTCTCTTTGTCTCTTTCTCTCTCTCTCTCTCTCTCTCTCTCTCTCTCTCTCTCTCTCTCTCTCTCTCTCTCTCTCTCTCTCTCTCTCTCTCTCTCTCTCTCTCTCTCTTTGTATTCCCATACCTTTGTGGGGCTGTGCTGCTGTGGGGACCAATTTGGCTCAAATGGAGCCTCTTCCTCATTTTTTTCCTTAATTAAAATCTCTTTGCATCCACACGGGGTTTCCAATTTGGTGTGTGTCTTCCTCATTTTTTTGTTAATTGTGTGTGTGTGTGTGTGTTGTGTGTGTGTGTGTGTGTGTGTGTGTGTGTGTGTGTGTGTGTGTGTGTGTGTGTGTGTGTGTGTGTGTGTGTGTGTGGCTGCCTCCTTAGTTCCATTAGTCTTATAGAGATTGGGATAAAACAGACAAAGGCTCCAGACTTTAATGATGCCGTGTCGTCTGCACATTTTTGTGTTCTCATATCACCAAATATCTCTAGATCACAATTTATGTATTTCTTTATCAGAAAGAATACTGTGAGTGTTATGTATGAAAAAAAATGATAAAGCAGACTATTTGGCTTGTTATGTCTAACTAACAAAAAAACTAGCTTTTACCCCAAAACATTAAGAGCTAAATGTGTTGTATTAGACAGCATAAGGAGTGTGCAGGTGTGTGTGTGTGTGTGTGTGTGTGTGTGTGTGTGTGTGTGTGTGTGTGTGTGCATGTGTGTGTGTGTGTTGTGGTGAGCGGTGGAGGTCCCAAAGGAGAACTGGATGCTCTGAGATGCGCTGGCCGCTCGCAGCGCAAACGGCTTCTCCAGTGAAGCTCGCTCCCCAGCTCCCCTCAGTAGCGAGGGGAGGAGTGTGTGTGTTTGTGTATGTGTGTGTGTGTGTGTGTGTGTGTGTGTGTGTGTGTGTGGGAGCGTAAGCGCGATGTCATTGAGCGTCTCCAAAAGGAGCGGCGCAGTTGACTCAGTTGAGCCTGCGCTGGTCCTCACACACTCACTCCTCTCACATGCAAACACACACACGCTCACACACCCAGGCATTCAGTCACACAGCTGCTGCTACGGAGCGCGGAGGAGTTACAGAGAGACGGAGGGAGGAGAGAGAGCAAGAGAAGGGACAGGCAGCACCAGCAAAGAGAGAGAGAGAAGAAGAAAGAGGGAGAGAGAGAAGCAGGCAGGGAGGGGTGGATTGATGCTGTCACACTTTCACACCTAATGTCTACGTTGGGATAGAGAGATTTGATGGTAAGAGAAGTTCATGTATTATGTTGATGGTTAGGTTGAATGTTTTTATACAGAGATGCATGGGACTTTTTTTTAATCATGTTTGCAATATTTTGCAAATGTTTAGTTTTTTTTGGTTCCTTGTTGATTTTGTAAGCTGGCTGCATTTAATTGATTTAATTCTGCATTCTATTTGAGTGTAATTGTGTTGTCATTTGTTATTTCTGGTTTGGAATGCTGCATGTGCATATTTTTACTTTAGATTAGATTATAGTAAGAAGGTTTTTTTGTTGCCAAGAGCGACATTTATTTTATTTTATTACATTTTTTACAAATTCTGTTTTATTTTTTACAGATAACCTACTTTGTGTGTGTGTGTATATAAGTGAGTTTGAGTGTGTGTGTTTCAGGCTTGAGAATGAGCGGGTAAGAGTTTCCAGGTTATGCATGGGTGACTTTGTTTTGCAAGTGATTTCTGGTTGTGTGTGTGTGTGTGTGTGTGTGTGTGTGTGTGTTCTGAGGACAGCCCATTCGAAATGACTGGCAGATGGTTAAAGGCAAGAGGGCCGCTGACAGAAAAAAGAGAGACCCCTCCTTCCACATCATCTCCTCCATCCCTCCTTTCTTCTCTCCCTCCTCCCTCACTTTCACCCCCCTCGTCTCCAGCTCTCCTCCTCCCTCCTTACCTTCAGCATTCTGCTCATCCTGCCCTCTCTTCCTCTCCCACTTGAAGACCCTGAGGAAATACACTGCGCTCTCCTCCAGAATGAACTCTGCACACACTCCTCAGCGACCGGCCGCCAAGAGAAACCCTCTCACACTCCCTCTCCTCTAGAAGCTCCCTCTGTTCAAAAAGAAGAGGGGGAAAAAACGACAGCCCAACCCCCAAAATCCCAAACCCACCTTCACTGACTTTTTTTATCCCCTCCCCCCCCCCTCTCTCCCCCCTCCCTCTTTCTCTAGTCCGAGGAGGCAGGGTTGGATGTGAGAGGCAGCAGCGAGGAGAGAAGCAGCCAGGCGCCCAGAGACCCAGAAAGCGAGAGGGCACCAGAGTCCACCCTGAGCGGCACCGCCAACACCCCGACTACCACCTCTACCAGCAGCATCACCTCCAACCAGCACCACAACAACAGCGCTAGCCCCACAGCCGTCTCCAGCAGTAGCAGTAGCGGTGGCTCCAGTGGTGCCATAGGTGTTAGCATAGTTAGCCGCAGCGCTAAGGGAGCAGAGGGGAGGTCCTCCATGCAGTTCAGCACCAGACCTCCCAGTGCTGAGCCTGGCTTCATGGGGACATGGCAGCAACAGAGCACTGACCAGAGCAACCTCCTCTTCAGAATGTCCCAGCAGGTGAGTCCCCTCCTCTTCATTCAACCATCTGTTTTTCTGTCTTTTATCTTTCATGGTGATCCGTCTATTTCTTAGATGTGATGTGTCCCGCCTGTGTGTTTATTTGAGGTATAAATACCTCCCGGACTTTTTTTTTGACACTTGGTGTGTGTTTAGGTGTTGTGGTAGGTGCTGGTGGTGTGTGTGTGTGTGTGTGTGTGTGTGTGTGTGTGTGTGTGTGTGTGTGTGTGTGTGTGTGTGTGTGTGTGTGCGTGTATGTGTGTGGGAGAGAGAGAGAGGTGGGGGGGCGGGATATGTGAGTGTGTGTGGGATAATGTTTTGTTTTTGAAAGAGTTAATATTATGTGGGTTGACATGATTATTCCTCATTTTTGCATTTTTCAGTCTTCATTTTTGTGGTTTATTTGCCTTGCCATTGGGCTATTTTGTTGAATTGTAATCCTGTGCAGTTTGGGTCTGGTGTGTGAGAGAGTGTGTGTGCTTGTGAGTGTATATGCACCTGACATTGTGCACTGCACTCTTCTCCTGAAATAATGATCAAATGTTGTAATTGAATTGCATATTAGTTCCAATAAAAGACAGCATACATTTTAATGTTTACAAAAAGGGACGAAATATAAGAAGCTATGAGTTATTTCACCGGATTGTCCCCTGCCTCGTTTGGTTACGGTTGCGCTCACCCCACTCCTCCTAATTTGTCTGTGCAATATAGTTCAAAAGCAGAAATTGTAGTGTTTGTGTAACCCCGCGCTGATAAAGACTGTGGAAGAGTCGCCCTCTGGGTCAGGCTAATTGACTACATGTGGTCCGCTCAGGAAGCCTCGAACACGGGCTAGAGACAGGCAACCGTGAGTGAATAGCCAGAGCCTGGAAGAGCGATAACGGATACCTATAACTGAGGGAAGTTCACATTTCCTCCGACAACTAGCGTCCGTTATCGTTCCTGTTCACAGTCGTGTGTTTTATGACTTTGGCTTTTTTTGAGAAGTATAAAATATCTCGGCGTTCTGGTTTTTAAAGGGAGTGTGGCTGTGGGGGCGTTAGATGGTTTCATTGGTGATGTACACTGCGTTGAGGTAAAGGAGTAGAAAGAGAGAGGGGGAGTTGTAAAGGAGGGTAGTTAGTTGGTCATTAATCATAGTGGAACCTGTGTGTGTCTCCGTACCATGCACACGCTGTTACGCATGCGAAGGCCGCGGCAGGCAGACCTTGTGCAATCGCCAGTCTCTGCCGTGTCGAGTTTGAAAATAAACGGATTAGTGGTTATTTTATGAATCAGTCTTTTCTACTACTTTTATCACCGATGTTGTGCATATGAATATTGCTTTTTTAATTGAGCAATTACTTAAAGCAATTCAAAAGAAATCCGCGTTGTTTTGAGTGATTTAAACCCTGTTGCCAATATTTCCATGACTGTGTTCTCTCACCGAAATGTGTGAAATAATTTGCTCTTATTCAGTGAAATGATTCACACATGATTCCCTTTATTTGACCTTTCTCTAAATGTATGAGGCATGTGTGGAGAGTTGTCAGTAGCCTCTCTTTTTTCATGCACACCTGCACATCATATTGGACACGCATGATGCATCCTCTCACTTTCAACACATGTTTTGAGTTTGTGTGTATTATTAATATAAACTACTGCAAAGCTATTGACATGTCGATTGGAATAACGGAACCATATCGCACGAGGATGCTCCTGGCTCCGTCTCATTCGTCCTCGCGCGGCATCTGCGTGCAGGTGGATGGGCCCCGCGCTCATACACGGAGGAGCATCCAGCATCTGCTGGGACTCACGTTTCGTAATCCCCCTTTTTACAAATGCGCGCCGTTGTTTCAATATAATCAGCTGTGGGACTCGTTGTTATTTATCCTCCCTCGCACCACTTAGAAGGCATCTTTCCATGTTTAGTAGGCATGACAAAAATCCTCCAAAGAAGCCTCACCTTGACAGACTGCCTTATTGGAATCTAACCGATAATGACTTTGTGTTTGCCGAGCCGCGCGCGCCTTGGGGTATTGGGAGAAATGAGTGTTATGTGGGCTCGTGTTTCAAATCCTCCCTTTAAAGATCAGCTAAGTGACATGAGTCATGGGTGCGTTTTTATCGGTGTTAGTGCAAATGATTTCAAAGCAATCGATTGAGACGCAAAGCAGGAGCAGTATGTGTTGATGTGAGTGAGGGCATGTTGTTTACGTTACGGGTGTTGGTTGTGATTTTGCAGCGAAGAATCCATTCTCAGACCATTTGATATCCTCTGAATTTATACATTCACTGCAAAGTAGCCTACCTATACAAGTCATTAGGGAACATGCAATAATTACGTGTTCGTGTATGATTACGTTTTATTTTTTCAGTTCTTATTTTCAGTTCTAGAATAGCATGCATATGTCCAAACACAGTTTACAGCAGGTGGGCAATTATATTGCCAAGGAATGTCACCTAAAAACAAACCCAAACAATTATCTAAATTACCATAGAATGAATTGTAAAAACAATCATTTAACCTGGTTGGATATTTGTTTTTTTTGTTGTTGATATATTTAATTTATAAAATTTGCAACCTCAACGTCACACTATGTCAACAGCTGCTTCTCATATTAGAAGTGTCTTTTTACGACGAGTAATGTGCTAATTCGATGCAATCAAATCAAAATAGGAAGTGCATTTCAATTAAATGCGTACATTGCCTTTTGCATGAGTACTAATAGAGAGACAAGCAAACAGAGAGAGACATGGTTTTAATTTTGTTTAGATATCATGTCTTTTTCAATCAGGCTACCTTTTAAACGTAGTTCAAATAAACGAAATCGAAAATGCAGAAACCATGAATGGCAAAAAATTGATTGGGAAAGGGCTGGCATGTTTCGCATCGTTTCTCCAGACTTCTAGTAAGAATCATTTCATTTTTGGATTCTCTGTTTTTTTCCTTGACTGCCATCTTTTCAATGGTCGAATACATTCCATGCAAATCCAACCGTTATAATGCTTGTAATTGAAGTAAATGATTAAGAATTACAACGAAGATTACGCCTATACCCTATATAAAATGGAATATAGGCCTACCTCCTCTCTATTCGCCTGGCTTTTGGTTTTTATTTGTGTCTGTTGGTGATAAGAGGATTTATAAACATAACCTTATATTAAATGACATCTACAAAAGCAGATACACGAGTTAAATCAATAAAATAGACTCAACACATTGTCAAATAATTGCATCTGCTTTCTTTATATTTAACAATGTGCGGATCATTTTATGTATAATCTGCAGGGAAATTATTATCATATTTCGTTATGTAAACTCCCCGTAAATTATGTTAAACTATCTTTTTAAGCCTTCCACAGCATTACGGTGTAATAATATTTTGACGTCGTAATTGAGTACTTTGTTTTGGGTACATGCATGGATATTAATATCGACCTTTGCAAGTTAAACAGTCCGCAGTTAAGTGATATCACTGCGCCTCTAATTGGTCCATCACTAGTAGGCTAATTCCCCCTCAATAAACCAGCATTAAGCCATGCCATTTTATTTTCCCTTGCGCTTCAAAAGCTGAGGGGTGTGGAACAACTCAAGGATTACTTAGGGCTCGTAAAATGTTGCCGCGGCGCACCTCTTCTGTGAGGGTCTAATGCCAGTCAGGCGAAGGAAGATATCGAGGAAATCTTGAAGAAATAGGGCCGGTAGCATTTACATCGCCAGGGTATGTTTTCAATCTAAATATCTGCTCTTAATTAGCTCGCCCTTCTAAATTCTTCCCTTCTCTTCTGCAAGGCGGGTGCTGTAACGCGGCTTCCTCTGAAGTGCGACAGGTCGACTATGGGCCGAGACCTTACAGACGAGGTACAGTCGCTTCTATAGCTTGACATGTTTCTCTTATCTTCTCCGTATTGTTACAGCATCTGAGATGCTGGCATGCAGCGGTATTTGATCCCAATACAAGCAATAGGTGGATTAACACATCAGACATGTTAGTGGAAAATATAAACTATAGTAATTATGTAGGTTATTATTATTCCTAATATATGTTAATAATGGGCCAAGCATGAACACAATGGTATAATTATAATTATAATAATACTGTATTTTTTTGCTATTAAACTAGTTCAGCAATTTTCAAAATATGCCATTATACTTTTATTACTATTATTATTGTTGAGTGTTATTTAATGTTTGAAATGCCAGGTGCATGGCCTATAGCAGAGGATTCTAGCAGAACTCATGGCCTATAGCAGAGGATTCTATCAGAACTCATGGCCTATAGCAGAGGATTCTATCAGAACTCATGGCCTACAGCAGAGGATTCTATCAGAACTCATGGCCTATAGCAGAGGATTCTATCAGAACTCATGGCCTATAGCAGAGGATTCTATCAGAACTCATGGCCTATAGCAGAGGATTCTATCAGAACTCATGGCCTATAGCAGAGGATTCTATCAGAACTCATGGCCTATAGCAGAGGATTCTATCAGAACTCATGGCCTATAGCAGAGGATTCTAGCAGAACTCTGTAATAGTTCTATTGTATTTATTTCCCCTAACCACTTTGTGAATAATTCACAGTTCTAAGATTTTAAACATCTTTAAATTCATGCGTTATCATTTTCTCTGAACTATGATTACTATAGGCCTATATCAATAGATTTTTCATGTTGGTGACATTTTAACATTGTAATGGATTTCCTCTGCATGTCCTGCACTCAAGCAGAATGAACTACACATATTTAAATTAAGAAAATATACACGATGCAAAAGCAGATCAGACATTGCAATAATGTCACACTTATTTCAAACATGAGTTGCAAGAAGGGTATATGTTCAGAAGATGTGGACTGTGTACAGAGAGGACTGTGTATAGAGTACGGGGGTTGACACTGCAGTCAGGAGATATAGCAGGGCAGGCATCATCAGCATGGAGCTGTCTGTCTGTCTGTCTGTCTGGTTCATGTCAATACATTGACGGCTTAGATGGACTGCTTTACAGCGAGGTCATTACCGAACTATCGATTACATCTGCTGTATTCTGTTCAACCAATACCTCTCCATTTCTGTACCACACAATCTCTCCTTATTGCTGTCATTTTGGTTATACACATATCTGCCTGTATAATCTGTATATCTATCATTTTCAAGTGGTCCTATATTTTCTAATGTAAGATAAATATTTATATAACTTCTGTACATGTGCAACCATTTTGTTATTTCATGTGGTTTTACCCCATCAACTGAAATCTGCATTTGTGGAGTGTAGGCTATTACACCTGCCCTGCTATAGGCTGTATGTATCTGAATGTAAACCCTGCTATAGGCTGTATGTATCTGAATGTAAACCCTGCTATAGGCTGTATGTATCTGAATGTAAACCCTGCTATAGGCTGTATGTATCTGAATGTAAACCCTGCTATAGGCTGTATGTATCTGAATGTAAACCCTGCTATAGGCTGTATGTATCTGAATGTAAACCCTGCTATAGGCTGTATGTATCTGAATGTAAACCCTGCTATAGGCTGTATGTATCTGAATGTAAACCCTGCTATAGGCTGTATGTATCTGAATGTAAACCCTGCTATAGTAATATCTCTCCCTATAGGCATGGCAGACATCATATTAGATGAATAGCAGCACATCTCCTAGTTAGTTTTGTCTGAGTCAATAATGGACTTAATGTCATCCTCTTCAGTGTAGATCAGAGGGGCCTTAATTCACCTATTAACATAGTATTTCTGAGGGAGGGGTGTTTTCCCCCGTTCAGTTCATCGCTGTGCTGTTGCATGCAAGAATTTGTTAGTGTGTGTGTTTGTGTGAATAAGTATTTCTGAGGGAGGGGTGTTTTCCCCCCGTTCAGTTCATCGCTGTGCTGTTGCATGCAATAATTTGTTAGTGTGTGTTTGCATTGTTTTTTAAAAATGAGAGCGAGAGAGAAAGTGGGCTAATTTTCTAGGAGAGTGTCGTGCTCTGTTTTCCCCTCAGAGGATATATTGCCTGTGTGCTGGCTGTGTTTAACAGGCTGTTTTCCCCTCAGAGGATATGTTGCCTGTGTGCTGGCTGTGTTTAACAGGCTGTTTTCCTTCCTCTGCCGAGGCCTGTTGCATGTGTGTGTTTCTGCCTGCGTGTCTGATATAATATTTTCAGTGTCTTTTATTCCTGAGGGTTGTGTGACTACACCATACTCTGCATCTCTGATGGGCTGCATGACCACAGATACCATCATGTGTATGAGGTGTTTTCCCTTCTTATCTTTTGCATATGTTCAAGTACCTGTAGAACCAGTGAGTATGTCAGGGAAAGAGTGGCGTTTTTCTCTCTCTGTACAGGGCTGGCCCTGACTCTGCCTCCATGAGTGTGCGGGTGCGAGCTGACGTGTGTGTGGGTCTTGGCTGGCCTTGGCTGGAGGAGACGAGAGGTGAAAGGGGATATGTGGAGGAAACGCCATGCCACTTCTCTCTTTCTATGTATCCCTCTCTCTCGCTACCGCTCTCTCTCGCTACCGCTCTCTCTCTCTCTCAGCACTAATACCAGCCCCTAAGCCCTGGGGTCCACCCTCCCTCCCTCCCCCTTAGTACACTAGATGAGTAAGGTAGTCGTATCACCGGGGAAGTGACCATAGAGGAAGGGGACACTGCGTCATTGGCCCAAAGGAGGGGGACCGCTTTGGGTGTAACACAGGAAGTCCCAGTTATAGGGTCACTGTTTTCAAAGGGACAGAGGAAATGGCCCAGTCCAAGGCAATGCCTACCCAGTCACAATGAGTGAGTGATTGTATCCTAGCTGAGCGGTGGAAGTGGTACTGAGTGGCTGGGTGTTACTGTGTGGTCTGTCCTTATCTGGTTTGGATGGACTGTAGCTCTGTAGTGTTTTCATTGGCGCCGTCCTCTCTGGGCTGGAGACCGGAGTGCTCCTCACGTGTGTGTGTGTGTCTCTGGGCTGGAGACCGGAGTGATCCTCATGTGTGTGTGTGTGTGTGTGTGTGTGTGTGTGTGTGTCTCTGGGCTGGAGACCGGAGTGATCCTCACGTGTGTGTGTGTGTCTCTGGGCTGGAGACCGGAGTGATCCTCACGTGTGTGTGTGTCTCTGGGCTGGAGACCGGAGTGATCCTCACGTGTGTGTGTGTGTGTCTCTGGGCTGGAGACTGGAGTGATCCTCACGTGTGTGTGTGTCTCTGGGCTGGAGACCGGAGTGATCCTCACGTGTGTGTGTGTGTGTCTCTGGGCTGGAGACCGGAGTGATCCTCACGTGTGTGTGTGTGTGTCTCTGGGCTGGAGACCGGAGTGATCCTCACGTGTGTGTGTGTGTGTCTCTGGGTTGGAGACCGGAGTGATCCTCACGTGTGTGTGTCTCTGGGCTGGAGACCGGAGTGAGGGATCTTACCTACCGCTAATGAAGCCTGGAGGCTACTTTCTTTTTGACCTCTTCCTCGTTTCTCCTCTGTTCCCGAGCCCTGGTCCTTCCGTAACCCCGTTTCTCCTCACTCTGCCCTCCAGCCGGGCCCCAAGCCTGGGGGTCCCTGCTGGCCTTCTCTTTCTGGCTGTCACCCCCTAGAGGGGTTCAACCACTGTTAATTACACTGTGGGATCTGGGTAATTAGGGTCTGGGATGGGGGGACGACGACGACTCTGCTCTAAGGTAGCGGTCTCTCTCTCTCGCTATCTTTTTCTTTTTTCTCTCTCCATTGGTGTTGTTAGATTGGCTTGTGGGGAGTGTCAGTGAGAGTGTGCATAGTGGAGAAGTGGAGAAGGTGTAGGGGTGTGTTTAACTACGTCAGTTACTGCAGTATGGTCCTGTTATTTCTGGACGAGAGCAGAGACATGGTAGAATCTGAGGTGAGAGGAGGAGAGGAGAGCAAAGGTGTGTGTGTGTGTGTGTGTGTGTGTAAGGTGGATGTGGACCACTTGTACGTTTACCGTGTGTGTGTCTGCGTGCCCAAGTTTGTGGTTTAGATGGCATGTAGAGTTTAGGAGAGTTTAGGAGAGGGAAGACGCACAAGGTGCCATTCATTCTACTGCCACCACGTATTTATCTAAGCGTCAGGCATGAAGATATGACGTCCAAACCTATTTTTGCTTTGAACTTTTTTCAACTCGCGCGTTAAAAATAATTCACGCTGTGGACATTTAATTTAAGGCCCCCTTTTTCCTTTTAATCAGAATATGAATTAATTTGGTTATTTAATTTGCTGCGGTTATGCCATTTAATAAACATTTGTCAGTGTAGTTTGTAGTAGTTTCTGTTTCAACTGCATATTTTAATATTCATGATTTAAATTCCCTCAATCTCCCTATTTTTGCGAGGCAGACATGGAATATTAAAATGCTCTGGAGATCCTTCAATGTTCTCGTTGTTTTGTCGACTAACACACACAGTGTGTTTCGATCTCTAAGATATTCTGTTTTGTCACATCGTCAATTTCTAGTGAATTATTTTCCTACTATCGGGAGACATTCTTCATATTTTAAAACGTCTGTCTCTTGTTTGATGAAAATGCATGAATCAAACTCAGATATTTTTATTGTATTACCAGTTTATAACCGTAGAGATCAATCATTTGTACGATAGTTTGTACTTCCAATGATCTGATGAAAATAGCCTAACTAACTAAGTCTTCCCTGAGTTCGAGGGGTTATGGAATGGACATTGAAAACATCACCCAGAGTTTTCCAGCCAAGTCACAGCATATGATCTCATTTGGATTTGATCCTCAGCCTTGCATAAGACGCAGAGCTGTGACACGAAGCCTCACACTGAAACAATGTGGGCGTCATCTGTCTGCGGCTCTGTAGCACTGTAACACCGGTGTTGTGTACACCCCGTTCACCCTGTCGTCTCCCGCCTCCCGCTGCAGCTACTGATCAATATGGGACGTGAGGATCACTCACGGGGTCAGGATCACTCACGGGGTCAGGGTGATCTGTCTCCTGCATGATAACTCTGGTGTTTGGATGAAGGGATAGATGGATGGATCGACGACTGGAGTGGGTTGGAGAGACAGAGTGTCTTCTAATAGTGTTTTCTTTGTGAACGTACTGTGTTGGGGTCGTTGCTACAACAGCAGTGTATGCGTACGGAGTCTGTGTGTGAGTGTGTGTGTGTGTGTGTGTGTGTGTTCAGGAACGACAGCAATGCAGGGCCATCTGCTTGTGTCTTATCAGGGAGATGAGTCCTCCACCAGCCTTTTCCCATGGACCCCCTCCTACTTCTTACAGGCCCTGAGAGAGAGAGAGAGAGAGAGAGTGTGTGTGTGTGTGTGTGTGTGTGTGTGTGTGTGCCGCACCCAGACCTCTCACACACACCTCACACCCCACTGTGTTGCACACTCTGAAACAGAGCTGTCCGTCTACCCCACCGGTTAAAACCATTATAAATACCAAATACAGGATATTCAGAAACTGGCTAGCAGCTTGTTTGTTTTCACCTTATGTTGTACACAATCTCTAGTGTCCAGTTCAACATTAAATTGTCTTTCCTGGTTTTGGGTAAAAAAGGTCCACATGTTTTGCTTATTATGATCTCCGGAGAGAAAGATAGAATGATCAAGCTGGATTCTATTCTGTTATATTCCTGAAGGTGCTAGTGGATTTATGAGATGTTTATAGGCCATTGTGTGTTTGTCTGTCAAATGGTTTATTTAGTCTTGGTGTGTTGTAAACAACGATAATGTTAGCTGCCAGTGTGTTGCTAGCTAATCCCTGTGTATTGATGTGTGTGTGGCCTATGGCCCTGTCAGTGCTGGGCTTACAGCAACAACTACCACACAGCAGGAAACCATATGCTAACAAGGTTATTAAACTCTTTTTACAGTCTTATAGCAGTGTAATAATATGATTAAGACATGCTTTTTATACACAACACTGAGGCGACGGGCATCGTCTAATAATATGGAAATAACGATTATTCATTATTTTATCTGAAATTTGACATTGCATGTTCCTTCTGGGAAAAAATACAATTCTTCTCGTCTATATCCACCATGTAATGATGATGGTGAATATTGTAGATGTGTGTAGTAGAGGTTGTACTGTAGCTACAGAGGCCATATGTAGTCCCTATGATCTGTAAAGAACGGAGACATCTAACTGGCAGGGAGTTTGATTCAGTCTAGAGCTCTGAACCATAGAAATACACTATATTACAAATAGAAATATATTAACTAGATAAAGGACAGTTGGATTTTATGCAGAGCTACAGTTTGATACAGTATGTTTGGGTAAAACAGAGTTGGGCCGATGCGATTCAGATTGTATAAAAAGGCTTTTTTGACAAATCTCTATTTCTATTTTTCAAGCATTGCCCATAATCACCCCAATCTTGGATGGCGCTGCCTGTTCAAATACATGAAAAGGTGTGGGTATTTCTCTCTCTTCTCCTTTTCAGAGTGAGGGTCTTTATTTTTCTTTGGCCTGCCTAAGTTTCCTGCGGTGGGGGGAAGTCGTCGGTCGGTGCGGAGCGAAGGGGAACGAGGGGAAGTGGCTGTTTGAATAGAGTGTTGCTCAGGATGTCACCACCCCACAGCCTGCCTAATGAGGGGACATTAGCACCGTGGCCTGGCCCCCGACACACACGCACACACACAGGCACACAGGCACGTGCGTACACACACACACACACACACACACATTCTGCTCAGGGGCTGACAAGGCCGGAATGAAGCAGCTGTCGCCAGGCCTGCGGGACTGAGGGGGTCCAAGGGGCAGAGGGAGCAGAAGATGTTCAAGACCTGGGAGGCAACCAATGTAGCCACTGTGACCTGGGTAGTGCCACTGACACACAGCGCCACCATAAGTCAGCACACAATTAGCAGGAACACACACTCACACACTTGTGGAGTGCAACGTGGACACACACAAAATACACACACTCAGACGTGCATAATATTATTTTCCTTCCACAAAGGTTTATTCAGAGATATTTGGCACTTCCATCTGTAGACATGACTTGGTATTGTCCCTGAGCGAGGAGGAATGTGACACACCGTTGACCCACACTAAGAGACATGAACTTGTGCATACATACTTTCACAGGGGGCCCATCCTGTTATTCCTCCTGACTTGTTTTTTTTTGTTTGCGTTGGAACTGTGCCAGTGCCACAAGCAGGTTGATGGCCTACTATTTTTACCAGCAGCCAGGTCTAAGGACCCCTCCTCTATACCAACAGCCAATTTGTCCTTTCAACGCAGACGACAAAGGAAAAAACACTCACGCTTACCTCTCAAGGAACACAACCCTTTCATTTTTCAGTTAGCGCAACGGCTAATTCGGTCCCTGTTATTTCACATAATGCCGAGGAAGAATTGCTACTATTATTATTGCCGGTGGACCGTTATTATCTCTGGCTATTTAAGGAGGTAGATAATGATGGTAATTTGACTTGTTCTGCGGCGCTCGGAGGTCGACTGACTTTCCCCCCCCCCTGATAATGCGACACTCACTGTGTGTGTGTGTGTGTGTGTGTGTGTGTGTGTGTGTGTGTTAATGTGTTATAGCACTTGGGATGTGCTAGAACATTGTTGCTCTAATCAAAACCAAGCCTCTACGGCTCCCTGTTTGGACCAAACATGTCATTACCAAAGTATTGTACAGAGAGAAAAACGACAGGGCAATTTGTTCTTTTGAATAATGATTGTGCTCTGTGTCTACTTTGACAAGACATACTGTAACCTAGGTGATGTGGGGCCGACTACAGCTGAGGTCTGGACGACCAGACAACTTCCTCTCCTTCTTTCTTTCCCGTCTTTCTTCATAAGCCTTCCCCCTCTCTTCTTCCTCGTTTGTTCCCCTCCTCCATCTTTCTGTGTGTGTCTATCCATCTCTCCCCCTCTGCTGCTGTAATCTGCTGTGTGACGGTTGGAGACGTGGGGAGGATTGTGGGGAGGATTGTAGGGAGGGTCTGGAGAGAGGAGAGGAGTGGTACTGGTGAGGTTGGGCTCATGGCCAACAGCATTTTAGACTAAAGCCATCGCTCTCTTTCACACACACGAATGAACACACACGCACACACACACACACACACACACACACACACACACACACACACACACACACACACACACACACACACACACACACACACACACACACACACACGCTTGCACACAAACACACGCACACAGCAATTACACACACACAGAATGCCTTAATTTGTGTTAATACTTAAAGAAAAGCATCACCTCGCCCATCGGCAGTCATAGTTCTCACACAACGGTTCAACATTTTTATCCAGAAAGAAATCAGGAAGTCCCACCTTGAAAGATGGTTAAACAGGCTAACTAGCGTCTTCCATTAGCGACGTGTTGGGGCAACATGTGCTTGTTTACCCTCTCTTCCTGTTTCTAAAGATGTTTGTGCTGTTAGATTAATAGCATTTAATGGCCACTGTTAAACACAGCTGTTTCACCATCTTAGAACGTGTGTTTTTAAGGTGAGCTGCAACACTGGGTGGTGTGTGTGTGTGTGTGTGTGTGTGTGTGTGTGTGCGTGTGCGTGTGCGCTCGTTGCAGATAGTATGTGGGCTGGTGTGGGAGAGGCTGTTCGTGCTGTCACTGAGTGGAACCATACCTACACACACACACACACACACACACAGGGAGGGTATGTTTGACAATTTCTTAGCTAAGAAGAAAGTTGCATGAGAGACCTGCACCGACACTGAACTCCACTTTAAAGCTGCTCCTTCATGGAACCTGTTCCTACAGCATCATCAGTTATGGAGCACCATCACACTCTGCCTTTCTCAATCCATAATGCCAATCAAGTCACAAATGATCTTGTTTGCTCCGTGTGATGGACTTCAAATGAACTAGCTGGCGTATCCCAGGCAACTAGGCAGAGGTGAGAGGTCGCGGCCCTAAGTGTGTGACCTCTTGGCCCCTCGTAACCCCCCCCACCCCCCCACCCCGGCTGTTTCACACCACTCAGCTAAAGAGGCTGTTTCCCATCTTACACAAAGGGACAAAGTGAAAAGTCTGGTAACAAGCGAAAACGGAGCTGTGTGTGTGCTGGAGTGATGGTGTGTGTGTGTGTGCCAGCATCAGGCACTCTGGAGCCGTGTGTGTGTGTTTCCTGTGTGTGTGTCCTTAGTTTGTAATGGATACTCACACTCACATTTTCTCTGTTGATGTTTTCATTTAAATGGCGTGGCCCACCTTTCCTATTGTCGGGAAACACACAGTGGTAAGTGCTTTGTTGGAACCCTGTCCGTATACATGACGTGTGGAACTCCAAAAAACATTGAATATTTCATGGCACATAATCCATTAGACATGTTTCCCCTCTGAACATTATAAACATGAAGCTTTTTGTTTGTCATGAAGATGCTTCACACTGCAGCTTGTTGATCTTTGCTTTGTACAGGGGAGGAGCTTTGACACCAATAGATTTATCAATAAGATTTATGGCCATTTTCCCATCTATCCGCTAACCTCGTAAATTTACAGCTTTAACCTCGTGTCACCCCGGGTCGTAGGTCACATCCGGCGAGTCTTTGCGCCTCATCGATCTTCCGCCCCACCTCCATCGCCCCCAAATATGACACGATCAGAAAAGAATCCGATAATGTGGTAGCGATTTGAGAGATTTCGAGTCGTTGGTGGCACGGGTGATTACAGCACGGTGAAAATGACACTACACTTCCCGTATGATTCAGAGAGATGAGGGGATAGAACCCGATCAGATGCTGAGATCAATTGATAATAGGTATGAAATCACAGAGGTGATTAGAAATGGTCGGCCATGTTGTTAAATGCTGTCAGATCTGTTAAGAGGAGGCTAACACCTCTCAGCTTGCAAGGGAGTAATAGCATCAGCCGTAACTCCATCCGCCGGCAAGTGTGTGTGTGTGTGTGTGTGTGTGTGTGTGTGTGTGTGTGTGTGTGTGTGTGTGTGTGTGTGTGTGTGTGTGTGTGTGTGTGTGTGTGTGCTGTGCGTGCGTGTGTGCGTGCGTGCGTCGTGTAAAGCAGTGTGAGCACGCATCAAGGAAAGAGCCCCGAGGTAGCTCCTGGCATTTTATTGCAGCCACCAGACGCCTGTCACTGGTGGAAGAAAAAGAACAGGGGATGAGGAGGAGGAGAGGAGAGGGGGAGGAGATGGGAGGAGGAGGGCGGGGGCCACCACTGCTTCAAATCATGTCACGTAGCGCTAATTCATACGCCCTCATTAGAGCAAGAGAAGGGACCAGAGGGCCGGGTGTACACACACACACACCCACCACAACACACACACACACACACACACACACACACACACACACACACACACACACACACACACACACACACACACACACACACACACACACACACTCCTCCCACACACACACACACACACACACACACTCCTCCCACACACACACACACACACACACTCCTCCCACACAGACACACAGGCATGCCCACAGCAGACGACACTCCCGCTCCAGCGCGGCAGCGGTACAGCAGGGCCAGTTTGGGGAATAGAAAATTGCTTTCTCAGGAAGGCCCCGGCCAATTAAAGGCCTGCCCGTATTGAATGTCAAGTGTTAATTTAGGCTCCACTCCTCCTCTCCATCCCTCCCTCCCCCAACCCCCTCCAGTTTCCCATCAGTGAGGGCACTGAGGGGGAGGAGGGGAGGGGAAGGGTTTCTGAGATGAGCAAATACATGTCAAGTCAAAGTTGATTGCCTGAAGGCCCCGGCGTATTATGTGTCACAGACAAGTGGCAAATGTGCCCCCCTCCCGTTCCCCTCTCACCCCTGGGGACCAGGAGAGAGGGATGGAGCGGGGGACGGAGGGAGGAAGGGATTAACTGTACTGCAGTGATAAGAATGGGAGGTTTACATTGGGGAGGAGAGGGGAGGAAGTAGAGGACAGAGAGAGAAGAGAGGACAGGAGAGAGGACAGAAGAGAGGACAGGAGAGAGGACAGAAGAGAGGACAGAAGAGAGAAGAGAGAGGACAGAAGCTTGTTGGTGTTGTTATATGGGACAGTTGGTTGGCACATTCCCATGGACAGGTTGAATTTAGTCCTCTTCCTCTGCGTGTTCTGAAGGAGCTTGTATTGAGAACAAGTCATTCAGTCAGAAACTAAAACAATTATTGACACTTAAAAATATTGCAAATATTAAGTTTGTCATTGATAAAGAAAATATCCCAGTAAGCTAAAGATTTACTGTTGACAAATCTGTCTTGAAATAGTTTTATTAATCATCCTTTTCAACGTGTACAGTACCAGTCAAAAGTTTGGACAGCCCTCTCATTCCAGGGTTTTTCTTTACTATTTTCTACATTGCATTAAATAAAATATATGGAATCATGTAGTTAGCAAAAAAGTGTTAAACAAATCTAAATATATTTTAGATTTTAGATTCTTCAAAGTAGCCACCCTTTGCCTTGATGGCTTTGCACACTCTTGGCACAGCATATTGTATGACATTCCATTAGATACAGTTGTGTGTTCAACCAGGCCTTATAGACATGAGCTGAAATGGAAGGAGAGTTGTGTGTGAGGCCAGGCCTTATAGACATGAGCTGAAATGGAAGGAGAGTTGTGTGTGAGGCCAGGCCTTATAGACATGAGCTGAAATGGAAGGAGAGTTGTGTGTGAGGCCAGGCCTTATAGACATGGGCTGACATGGAAGGAGAGTTGTGTGTGAGGCCAGTCAACTGATGGTAAATGTCCACCTCCTTACCTACCTGATCTAATAGACGGACACTTAGTCTTCATGGTTACATTATCTGTCTTACGAGCTGGAGGCTGCACTCTTTACATTTGCAATTGGCACTGTTTGTCTCTCTATCTCCCCCTCCTCTCATTCCTTCACTCACTCACTCACTCACTCACTCACTCACTCACTCACTCACTCACTCACTCACTCACTCACTCACTCACTCACTCACTCACTCACTCACTCACTCACTCACTCACTCACTCACTCACTCACTCACTCACTCACTAAGCTGGCCTATAGACATGAGTTCATTCAGCAGAATGCATATTAACCTCACTAGGGTATGTGGGATGGTAGCGTCCCACCTCGTCAACAGCCAGTGAAACTGCAGGGCGCCAAATTCAAAACAACAGAAATCCCATAATTAAAATTCCTCAGACACACAAGTATTTTACACCATTTTAAAGATACACTTGTTGTAAATCCAGCCACAGCCGATTTCAAAAAGGCTTTACGACGAAAGCACACCAAACGATTATGTTAGGTCAGAGCCAAGTCACAGAAAAACACAGCCATTTTTCCAGCCAAAGAGAGGAGTCCCAAAAAGCAGAAATAGAGTTAAAATTAATCACTAACCTTTGATGATCTTCCTGAGATGACACTCATAGGACTTCATGTTACACTATATATGTATGTTTTGTTCGGTAAAGTTCATATTTATATCCAAAAATCTGAGTTTACATTGGCGTGTTATGTTCAGTAGTTCCAAAACATCCAGTGATTTTACAGAGAGCCACATCAATTTACAGAAATACTCATAATAAACTTTGCTGAAAGATACAACTGTTATATATGGAAGTTTAGATCCAGTTCTCCTTAATGCAACCGCTGTGTCAGATTTTTAAAAAACGTTATGGAAAAAGCACACCATGCAATAATCTGAGTACAGCGCTCAGAGCCCAAACAACCCAAACAGATATCCTCCATGTTGTGTAGTCAACAGAAGTCAGAAATAGCATTATAAATATTCACTTACCTTTGATGATCTTCATCAGAATGCACTCCCAGGAATCCCAGTTCCGCAATAAATGTTTGTTTTATTCGATAATGTCCATAATTTATGTCCAAATACCTCCTTTATGTTAGCGCGTTTAGCCCAGTAATCAAAATTCATGAGGCGCGATCACTAGGTGCAGACGAAAAGTCAAAAGGTTCCGTTACAGTCCGTAGAAACATGCCAAACAATGTATAGAATCAATCTTTAGGATGTTTTTAACATAAATCTTCAATAATGTTCCAACTGGAGAATTCCTTTGTCTTCAGAAATGCAATGGAATGCAAGCTAACTATCATGTGAACGCACATGGTCAGCTCGTGGCTCTCTGGCAGACCTCTGACTCAATCCCCTCTCATTCGCCCCCACTTCACAGTAGAAGCATCAAACACGGTTCTAAAGACTGTTGACATCTAGTGGAAGCCTTAGGAAGTGCAATATGACCCCATAGACACTGTGTATTCAATAGGCAAAGAGTTGAAAAACTACAAACCTCAGATTTCCCACTTCCTGGTTGGATCTTTTCTCAGGTTTTTGCCTGCCATATGAGTTCTGTTATACTCACAGACATCATTCAGTTTTAGAAACTTCAGAGTGTTTTCTATCCAAATCTACTAATTATATGCATATTCTAGCTTTTATGGCTGAGTAGCAGGCAGATTCATTTGGGCACTCTTTTCATCCAAAATTCCCAATGCTGCCCCCTACCCTAGAGAAGTTAATACATTGTTGACAATTCTCTGTCTTGGAGTTGTCTTAGCCAACCCTCTGCTACATGCGTTAGTCAAATCCCCCATCACTCCTATATTCCTATATTCCTCTGTGCCTGTGTGTGTGTGTGTGTGTGTGTGTGTGTGTGTGTGATGACGGCAATGTTGTGAAATTGAATGGAGAGAGTGAGTATGGATCATTCTCCCGTGTGTTTTTAGTGCCTGATCTGCAGAAAGACACACACAGGTGCCACTGATACGAGGGTTCAGGTACTTTGTCAGAACATATTTAGACAGAACAACTTAAATACTTTCTGGTAATTCATTGGTCATTGTAAGACAACAGAGGGGGGTAACATTTAGATTGAGTTTTGACCACCCCCCCCCACACACACACACTCCTCTCTCGACGCTCCTTTCTCCTGTCTGACATGCAGAGGCGTGAGGCCCTCAGCTTTGCCCCTCAGATCTCTCCAGAGGCTCACTGGGAACAATAGAAGCATGACAGACAGGTTTTCACAGCCCGCTGGCAAACAGGCACAAGGCTTTACCATGGGCCGGCGTTCTGGTCAGGGCCTCTCAGTGGCCCCCAGGCAGGGCTTTTGTCCCCTCTACAAAGGTCACCACACACAACACTCACAAATGAACAAATGAGCCACACAATAGAGGACGGTGGTGGAGTGAAAACACATGACCACTAACCCTGCTAGGCGGTGGACTGAGAACTTTTTAGGGGATGTTGTAGTGGTGGCAGTAAAGGGATAACTTGGTGTTAGTGGTGGGATTCAGTGGCCCTGTGCTACAGTATGTACTGTTATTACAGCCTTGGACAAACTGAAGTGGATACTGTACATCTATGCAGAGTTCTAGTGAAGAGGAACTAATCCAGTACTTGGTCATCAATAGGCCCATCCACCCCCACCTCCACCCAGCCCCAGGAGAGAGGCAGGTAGATGAACCCCACGACGGGAGCCCTATCTGTGGGTAGATATAGTGATGACTGCAGGGCGCTGGGGCTCCACTACTTAGTGCCCTGTCAGGCCCTGACGGATCACCCCGACTTGGGGATCTATGGAGAGGGGATCGGAGGGAGGGATGGAGGGAGCACTGAGTGGACAGGGCTGTAGGGAGAAGAGAGAAAGGGCACTGGTCTTACTGGTTATATCTCTTTCTAGACTGGTCCCCCCTCTTTCTTTTCTCGCTCTTTCTCTCACTCTCTCTCTGTTTCTTTCTCGCCCTCTGTTTTCTGTGGATGATGAATGTAGGAAGTCAGACATCTGACACAGATGGATCATGTCTGTGTACGGAGAGATAGAGATGAACACATTACTGTCCCTTAATGTGAATAACCCCAGACCACCAGACGCACACACACACACACACACACACACACACACACACACACACACACACACACACACACACACACACACACACACACACACACACACACACACACACACACACACACACACACACACACACACACACACACACACACACACACACGCTGATGCGTCTAGCCAGTTCAGAGTAGGGATTGTACTCCTCAAGTGGCATTGATTTGTTAAAGTGCTGAATTAGCAAGAGCTGCCCAGCTGCCGTCTCCTCCTCTCTCTCTCTGTATGGTGCTGCGGTGGGCCCATTTTCTCTCTAACAACTCTTCTGCCTCTCTCCCTCTCTCACACACACACACACACACACACACACACACACACACACACACACACACATACACATACACACACACATCCTGACAACACACAGACATGCCTCAGCTGCGAACCATCCGCCCTTCACATCGCCATAATGTAAGTCACACACACCAAACCTACCACATACTTGACACAACACACCAAACCTACCACATACTTGACACAACACACCAAACCTACCACAAACTTGACACAACACACCAAACCTACCACAAACTTGACACAACACACCAAACCTACCACAAACTTGACACAACACACCAAACCTACCACAAACTTGACACAACACACCAAACCTACCACAAACTTGACACAACACACCAAACCTCCCACAAACCTGACACAACACACTAAACCTCCCACAAACCTGACACAGCACACCAAACCTTCAATAAACCTGACACAACACACTAAACCTCCCACAAACCTGACACAACACACCAAACCTTCAATAAACCTGACACAACACACCAAACCTCCCACAAACCTGACACAACACACTAAACCTTCCATAAACCTGACACAACACACCAAACCTCCCACAAACCTGACACAACATACCAAACCTACCACAAACCTGACACAAACACACCAAATCTTCTACAAACCTGACACAAACACTATTTTAACAGGAAGCAATTCCACTCCTGAGATCTCCTCCACTCCTGAGTGGCCAATATAATTCAGGACCCCTAGGAATGCATTTCAGGGCTGCCCTGGCATTTGCCTGCTTTATTCCTCCAGCTGAGAAGTCTCAACATAGCAGCAGTTGGCCTGTCTCTCCTCTCTCGTCCTGAGTGTGGCCCTGCTTTATTAGCCAGACAAAGTGTGTGTGTGTCTGTGTCTGTCTATGACCGTGTGCTAGCCAGCCAAAAAAGTGTTCCATGGCCCCAGCTCCCAAGGTTCCTAGACAGGACAGGGCGGCGGAGTGGAGAGGAAGGGGGGGACGGATTTAATGGCTGCACATACAGCAGGGTAATATCCCGAGCAGAGCTTGGCCTGCTCAGTGTAGGCCCACACACAGTGACATGGACCCGTGCTGCTAGCCCTGCTCCCAGGCACACCTACCTACCTACCTACCCATCCAACACTGGATGGCTTTCACTCTGTCTCATACGTCTAACAAGGACTTGTTGCAATGCTTTCAACTGTAATTCGCTTCAGAGTCAGTCGTAATAGACTAATGCTATGTCATTAATTTCCAGTTGATTTAAAGGCAGTGTTGAGAGAAAGTTCAGAGTTGAGGTAGTGTAGTGGTAAGTAGGCTAGAGCTGTAGTTATGGTGAAGAATTTAATTTACTATTCGCTAGATTAGTCCTGTGTTTTGTCATGATTCGGTGGCCCATCATGTCGTGCTGGTAGACTACAGTGTGTTCTGGGTGGTAACCACAGTGTGTTCTGTATCGTAGACTACAGTGTGTTCTGGGCGGTAGACTACAGTGTGTTCTGGGTGGTAGACTACAGTGTGTTCTAGGTGGTAGACTACAGTGTGTTCTGGGTGGTAGACTACAGTGTGTTCTGGGTGGTAGACTACAGTGTGTTCTGGGTGGTAGTCTACAGTGTCTTCTGGGTGGTAGACTACAGTGTGTTCTGTGTGGTAGTCTACAGTGTGTTCTGGGTGGTAGACTACAGTGTGTTCTGTGTGGTAGACTACAGTGTGTTCTGTGTGGTAGACTACAGTGTGTTCTGGGTGGTAGTCTACAGTGTGTTCTGTGTGGTAGACTACAGTGTTCTGGGTGGTAGTCTACAGTGTGTTCTGGATGGTAGACTACAGTGTGTTATGTGTGGTAGACTACAGTGTGTTCTGTGTGGTAGACTACAGTGTGTTCTGGGTGGTAGACTACAGTGTGTTCTGGGTGGTAGACTACAGTGTGTTCTGGGTGGTAGACTACAGTGTGTTCTGGGTGGTAGATTACAGTGTGTTCTGGGTGGTAGACTACAGTGTGTTCTGGGTGGTAACCACAGTGTGTTCTGGGTGGTAGAATACAGTGTGTTCTGTGTGGTAGACTACAGTGTGTTCTGTATGGTAGACTACAGTGTGTTCTGGGTGGTAGACTACAGTGTGTTCTGGGTGGTAGACTACAGTGTGTTCTGTGTGGTAGACTACAGTGTGTTCTGTGTGGTAGACTACAGTGTGTTCTGGGTGGTAGACTACAGTGTGTTCTGGTGGTAGACTACAGTGTGTTCTGGGTGGTAGACTACAGTGTGTTCTGGGTGGTAGACTACAGTGTGTTCTGGGTGGTAGACTACAGTGTGTTCTGGGTGGTAGACTACAGTGTGTTCTGGGTGGTAGACTACAGTGTGTTCTGGGTGGTAGACTACAGTGTGTTCTAGGTGGTAGACTACAGTGTGTTCTGTGTGGTAGTCTACAGTGTTGTTCTGTGTGGTAGACTACAGTGTGTTCTGTGGTAGACTACAGTGTGTTCTGGGTGGTAGACTACAGTGTGTTCTGGGTGGTAGACTACAGTGTGTTCTGGGTGGTAGATTACAGTGTGTTCTGGGTGGTAGACTACAGTGTGTTCTGGGTGGTAGACTACAGTGTGTTCTGGGTGGTAGACTACAGTGTGTTCTGTGTGGTAGACTACAGTGTGATCTGTGTGGTAGACTACAGTGTGTTCTGGGTGGTAGACTACAGTGTGTTCTGGGTGGTAACCACAGTGTGTTCTGTGTGGTAGACTACAGTGTGTTCTGTGTGGTAGTCTACAGTGTGTTCTGGGTGGTAGACTACAGTTTGTTCTGGGTGGTAGTCTACAGTGTGTTCTGGGTGGTAGACTACAGTGTGTTCTGGGTGGTAGACTACAGTGTGTTCTGGACTACAGTGTGTTCTGGTAGACTACAGTGTGTTCTAGGTGGTAGACTACAGTGTGTTCTGTATCGTAGTCTACAGTGTGTTCTGAGTGGTAGACTACAGTGTGTTCTGTGTGGTAGACTACAGTGTGTTCTGGGTGGTAGACTACAGTGTGTTCTGGGTGGTAGACTACAGTGTGTTCTGTGTTCTGGTAGACTACAGTGTGTTCTGTATCGTAGACTACAGTGTGTTCTGTGTGGTAGACTACAGTGTGTTCTGTATCGTAGACTACAGTGTGTGTGTTAGACTACAGTGTGTTCTGGTAGACTACAGTGTGTTCTACAGACTACAGTGTGTTCTGTGTGGTAGACTACAGTGTGTTCTGGGTGGTAGACTACAGTGTGTTCTGTGTGGTAGACTACAGTGTGATCTGTGTGGTAGACTACAGTGTGTTCTGGGTGGTAGACTACAGTGTGTTCTGGGTGGTAGACTACAGTGTGTTCTAGGTGGTAGACTACAGTGTGTTCTGTATCGTAGTCTACAGTGTGTTCTGAGTGGTAGACTACAGTGTGTTCTGTGTGGTAGACTACAGTGTGTTCTGGGTGGTAGACTACAGTGTGTTCTGTGTGGTAGACTACAGTGTGTTCTGTGTGGTAGACTACAGTGTGATCTGTGTGGTAGACTACAGTGTGTTCTGGGTGGTAGACTACAGTGTGTTCTGGGTGGTAACCACAGTGTGTTCTGTGTGGTAGACTACAGTGTGTTCTGTGTGGTAGTCTACAGTGTGTTCTGGGTGGTAGACTACAGTTTGTTCTGGGTGGTAGTCTACAGTGTGTTCTGGGTGGTAGACTACAGTGTGTTCTGGGTGGTAGACTACAGTGTGTTCTGGGTGGTAGACTACAGTGTGTTCTAGGTGGTAGACTACAGTGTGTTCTGTATCGTAGTCTACAGTGTGTTCTGAGTGGTAGACTACAGTGTGTTCTGTGTGGTAGACTACAGTGTGTTCTGGGTGGTAGACTACAGTGTGTTCTGGGTGGTAGACTACAGTGTGTTCTGTGTGGTAGACTACAGTGTGTTCTGGTGGTAGACTACAGTGTGTTCTGTGTGGTAGACTACAGTGTGTTCTGTGGTAGACTACAGTGTGTTCTGTGTGGTAGAGTGTGTTCTACAGTGTGTTCTGGGTGGTAGACTACAGTGTG
>NW_024609819.1:110000-112500 GCF_018296145.1 Oncorhynchus tshawytscha
GTGTGTGTGTATATCAGTGTGTGTGTGTATATCAGTGTGTGTGTGTATATCAGTGTGTGTGTGTATATCAGTGTGTGTGTATATCAGTGTGTGTGTGTATATCAGTGTGTGTGTATATCAGTGTGTGTGTATATCAGTGTGTGTGTATATCAGTGTGTGTGTATATCAGTGTGTGTGTGTATATCAGTGTGTGTGTGTATATCAGTGTGTGTGTATATCAGTGTGTGTATATCAGTGTGTGTATATCAGTGTGTGTGTATATCAGTGTGTGTGTATATCAGTGTGTGTGTATATCAGTGTGTGTGTGTGTGTATATCAGTGTGTGTGTGTGTATATCAGTGTGTGTGTGTATATCAGTGTGTGTGTATATCAGTGTGTGTGTATATCAGTGTGTGTGTATATCAGTGTGTGTGCATGCAGGGGCCAGGGAGGGTGTGTGTGTGATGTATTCCATTCCAGGGAGGGACCAGCACAGTGTTTCTCTCCTCATGGTACAGTGTGTTACCACTCTGCCTCCCTCATTCCTCTACACACATCACTCCTGTAACTTAACCTGGGTACGGACAGAGGGGAGGAGGGACGGGCAGAGGGAGGGAGGGAGGGAGGGGCGGACAGAGGGAGGGAGGGAGGGGTGGGCAGAGGGAGGGAGGGACAGGCAGAGGGAGGGAGGGACAGGCAGAGGGAGGGAGGGACAGACAGAGTGAGGGAGGGAGGGGCGGACGGACGGAGGGAGGGAGGGACAGGCAGAGGGAGGGAGGGACAGGCGGAGGGAGGGAGGCACAGGCAGAGGGAGGGAGGGAGGGAGGGAGGGAGGGAGGGGAGGGAGGGAGGGAGGGAGGGAGGGAGGGAGGCAGAGGGAGGGAGGGAGGGAGGGACAGGCAGAGGGAGGGAGGGAGGGACAGGCAGAGGGAGGGATGGAGGGGTTCCAAATTCAGCCAAGAAAACTGCCCCAACCCCTGCCAGAGGGATAGAGACTGTTCGTATATATAAAATAAAACCCTTTTTATCTTTGCTTATCTTTTTCAAGAGTTATTTTTTGGTGACTTTGAAAAGGCCCATTTCCCAGTACACCCAGTTATGCCTGTGTCCTCTCCACTGACAAGTACGGTATTGGTTGGTGGAGAAAAAGTGGATTCCAAAAAATACAGTACTGTCTCTATTTTCACAAGTCATTTCATACTCATGCATCTTTCAGCAGTATATTTCCTGAGGTACTCGATCAAATAGTTTTACCTCACATTGAACAATAGATTATGTCTTTTATCATTGGTCACATGTGTGTGTTGGTGCAATGTGCTAAAAAGCTCATACTGTGTACTGTTGAAGGTTCGAACACACAGTGTGTCTATTTGTGTGGGTGTGTGTGGGTGTGTGTGGGTGTGTGTGTGTGATGAGATGAGAGTAGCTCTCTCTTATGTTGAAAAATGCGCCCCACTCCGCCGACTGTAGATACCATCTATATAAACACAAACAGACGTGTGCACTGTCTCTCTCCCTTTCTCTTTTCCTCTCTCCCTTTCTCTTTTCCTCTCTCCCTTTCTCCCTCTCCCTCTCTCCCTTTCTCTTTCTCTCTCTCCCTTTCTCTCTCTCCCTCTCCCTTTCTCCCTCTCCCCCTCTCCCTCTCTCCCTCTCCCTTTCTCCCTCTCCCTCTCCCTTTCTCCCTCTCCCTCTCTCTTTCTCCCTCTCCCTCTCCCTCTCCCTCTCCCTTTCTCCCTCTCCCTCTCTCCCTCTCCCTTTCTCCCTCTCCCTTTCTCCCTCTCCCTCTCTCCCTCTCTCCTCCCCTGCTGTGTGTCACAGCCTTGCACGCCCCGCGTCTCCCAAATGTGTTGTTTCCTGTTCCTCTGGTGTGTGTAAACACACATCTGTCCTACTGTACACGGCTAGACACTTTCTGTTTTTAACATCTGATTCGGAATCTACTCCCTATGTCCACAATTATAATCTAAACAGGAAAACTGACCCCTTGTCAGTTATTAAAGACACAATAAGTTGCAATAGAGAGATAGATGCCTATGGATCATGTACTGTATATAAGTGGTGAAGCAGAGTGACCTGGCACAGTGGCAGTGGGGGCTTGTGGGCCGGAGGAGGTCACCCAACACAGTGTGAGCTACACATGTGAGTTTTATTAGTACAAAAACGGGGAGTGGTAGCGCATATATTAAACTTGATTAGCACTGTAATTCTCGTCCTAATCCCCACTCGAGCACATACACCCAGGCTCCTTTGTGAGTGTGTGTGTGTCTTTTGCATCTCATTTGCATATGGTTAATAGCAGCCAGTTCCCCTCCTGCATACCTGCCACTCTTTCTCTGGCTGAGAGGGGAGTGAGGGATTGTGGATCAGGGCCTTGTACACTCTTCCCCCTATGCGCACACACACACACACACACACACACACACACACACACACACACACACACACACACACACACACACACACACACACACACACACACACACACACACACACACACACACACACACACACACACACACAC
>NW_024609819.1:117500-137500 GCF_018296145.1 Oncorhynchus tshawytscha
CATACCTTCACACACACTTCTACCCCCAAAATGAGGAACTGAGGATCTCCTATCCTCCCCACAATGCTGTTATCTCCATGCCTATCCATATATTGATCCCCCATCTCCCCCCGTCTGCCCTCCCCCATCTCTCTCCCCCTGTCTGCCCTCCATCTCCCCTATCTCCCTGTCTCTCCCCCTGTCTGCCCTCCATCTCCCCTATCTCCCCCTGTCTCTCCCCCTGTCTGCCCTCCATCTCCCCCGGTCTGCCCTCCATCTCCCCCTATCTCTTATCCCAACATAATTCTCTCCATCTGCCTCCCCCTCTCTCCCCCTTCTATCTAATGGCGCCCATTCCCTGCCAGGAACACGGTACGGTAAATGTGTGTGTGTGTTTGTGAAGACCATACATAATGTGTGTGTGTTTGTGAAGACCATACATAATGTGTGTGTGTGTGTGTCTGTGAAGACCATACATAATGTGTGTGTGTGTGTGTGTGTCTGTGAAGACCATACATAATGTGTGTGTGTTTGTGAAGACCATACATAATGTGTGTGTGTGTGTGTGTTTGTGAAGACCATACATAATGTGTGTTTGTGTGTGTGTTTGTGAAGACCATACATAATGTGTGTTTGTGTGTGTGTTTGTGAAGACCATACATAATGTGTGTGTGTGTGTGTGAAGACCATACATAATGTGTGTTTGTGTGTGTGTTTGTGAAGACCATACATAATGTGTGTGTGTGTGTGAGTGAGTGTTTATGAACACAGCACCATGATACCATCTTCGCTAGCTATTATGATGTGAAATGACCCTATTGATTGGTCCATCCCCGCTGACAGGCGGTGACAGTAGTCACTTATTACTGGTAATGAGCTGTGGGATGCTCTTTAACTTTCTCCCCTCCTCTTCTGTCGTTCATTCTATTTTTTAGCGTTCTGCATAATCGGGCAGATGCCGTTACCTGCCCGCCACGCCCGCTCGTTAGCCACGGGAGGGACAGCTGCGGGACTTTAATGGCCGCCGTTTGGCGTTTGGCGTACGGCATCGGGGGTGATTGTGTGTGTCTGTGTGTGTGTCCGTGTGTGTATATTTCTGCACAGTATGATGGGTTATGTTAGTGTGTGTGAAGTTAATTGCCACCACTCAGCTTTGTTGTACAGTGTTGTTGATTGTGTGTGTGTGTGTGTGTGTGTGTTCATACAGTACAAATGATCTGATATGTTTTGTGTTAATTAAGTGTCATACTGTTTGGAGCACAGTGTGATCACTGACTTCAGCTGTGATAGAGAGTGAAAGGGGATGTGTAGCAGGGAAAGTCTCTGTTTGGCCAACGATAGCTTGGGGTTTTTGTTTGACACCAGTGCAGAGGCCACAGGAGGAGATCTGACTCCAACACTGTGTTATGAAGACAGGGAGTGTGTGTGGATGCCAAGCAGCGTTATGGATGAAGGAAGGCTTCTTCACTTGTGTGCATGCACCCATGTGTGTGTGTGTGTATGTGTGTGTATGACTGTGTCCAGAGCTGGCAGCTCCACTAGGGATAATCCGTGGGACATCCAGTCGGCCACAGTGCAGTACGACACATGTTTTTTTATTCATTTCTCTAGTCTTTTCATCTTCCGCCACAACCTCAACGCTTCCTGCTATTTTCTTCCCAGATCTGGACAAACCAATAACAGATGTGAAAGGTCTGGAACGCTCCCTCCCTCCCTTCTACCTCTTTCTCTCTCTCTCCCTACCTCCCTTCTACCCCTCCCTACCTCCCTTCTACCTCTTTCTCTCTCTCTCCCTACCTCCCTTCTACCCCTCCCTACCTCCCTACTACCTCTTTCTCTCTCTCTCTCCCTACCTCCCTTCTACCTCTTTCTCTCTCTCTCCCTACCTCCCTTCTACCTCTCCCTCTCTCCCTTCTACCTCTTTCTCTCTCTCTCTACCTCCCTTCTACCTCCCCCTACTTCCCTTCTACCTCTCCCTACTTCCCTTCTACCTCTCCCTCCCTCCCTTCTACCTCTTTCTCTCCCTCTCTCCCTACCTCCCTTCTACCTCTCCCTACCTCCCTTCTACCTCTCCCTCCCTCCCTCCCTCCCTCCCGTCTACCTCTTTCTCTCTCTCTCCCGCCCTCCCCTTTACCTCTCTCTCCCGCCCTCCCTTTTACCTCTCACTCTCTCCCTTCCTCCCTTTACCTCTCTCTCCCTTCCTACCTTTTATCTCTCTCTCCCTTCCTCACTTTTACCTCTCTCTCTCCCTTCCTCCCTTTTACCTCTCTCCCTTCCTCCCTTTTACCTCTCTCCCTTCCTCCCTTTTACCTCTCTCTCCCTTCCTCCCTTTTACCTCTCTCCCTTCCTCCCTTTTACCTCTCTCTCCCTTCCCCCCTTTTACCTCTCTCCCTTCCTCCCTTTACCTCCCTCCCTCCCTTCCTCACGTTTACCTTTCTCTCTCCCTACCTCCCTTTTACCCCTCCCTCCCGCCCTCCCTCCCTTTTATCTCTCTCTCTCCCTTCCTCCCTTTTACCTCTCTCTCCCTTCCTCCCTTTTACCTCCCTCCCTCCCTTCTACCTCACTTTCTCCTATCCTCTTCTCACTCTCTTTCTCTCTCTTTTGTCTCGTTGTGCCGCTTCCAGTCTGGTGACAGTGCAACCTTTGCACTTTTTTGTGCTCTCTCTCTCCTTTCTCTCATTCTCACTCACTCACTCACTCACTCACTCACTCACTCACTCACCACTCACTCACTCACTCACTCACTCACTCACTCACTCACTCACTCACTCACTCACTCACTCACTCACTCACTCTCTCTCTCTCTCTCTCTGTCTCTGTCTCTTTGTCTCTGCTCTCTCTTTCTCCCCTCCTCTCTCTTGTTCCTCTCATCCCTGGTCAGGTCAGCTGTGTGGGGGTGCTGAGCTGCTCCCATCTCCCACCCGCTCCCCTGTTGGAGTGTAAATATGTGACTCTGGGAGTCACCCCCCCCCACACACACACACACACACTCACACTCTCTGGCCAGCTCTCCATGTCTCCCTAGCCAGTGAGGCAGTCATAGCCTGTTACTTTAGTCACTGATATGACAGACTGTGACTGATATGACAAACTGGGTTAGTGTTATTGTTAGTGGGATGACTGTGTCATTGCGTTACCGTAGAAGGGGACTTGTCCCGTTAGTGGTGAGAGTTTACTGGTATTTACTGTGTGGTCACCCACTCCTCAGACGAGTCATCAATTCTTAGCAACACAAAACTTTGCCTTAGAAGTCTCACAGTTTCTCAGGGATTGTAGATGAAAATGTGTTTGCAGAGACTGAGGAGAAAAGGAAGTCATAGCTTCATTCTAAGTTTAGAAACTATTTGAAATTAATCAAATTGTTTATTTGAAAAAGAGTTGGAGTCCAGCTTTTTAAGGAGAATAAAGTAATGTTAACTTTGTGTCTGATGGAGCATATTTCAAATCTCTATCTATCTCATAATTTTGCCCTGTGCAATCTACATAATCTAGGGTGCAAAAGTTTTAGATGTGCCTCCCGAGTGGCACAGTGGTCTAAGGCACTGAATTACAGTGCTAGAGGCGTCACTACAGATCCGGGTTCGATCCCTGGCAGCAGGCCGCGACCGGGAGACCCATGAGGCGGCGCACAATTGGCCCAGTGTCGTCCGGGTTAGGGGAGAGTTTGACTGGCTGGGATGTCCTTGTCCCATCGCACTCTAGCGACTCCTTGTGGCGGGCCAGGCGCATGCACACTGACTGCGGTCGCCAGCTGTATGGAGTTTCCTCCGACACATTGGTGCGGCTGGCTTCCGGGTTAAGAGAGCAGTGTGTCAAGAAGCAGTGCGGCTTGGCAGGGTCGTGTTTCGGGGGACGCACGGCGGTTTTAGAGGTAACCTTGTAAAGGTAACTGTATTTACAAAATCATTGAATAAATGAAACTCCCATTCCACCATACTGTACGTTCCCCTTCATATGAATCAATTGGTCAATCCAGTAATTATAGAATAATTTAATACATTGTTTATCAGTTTTTCTAAAATGAATAAATTCATGGCGTATCGATGTTACACTGGCTAAGAGAGATGTATTTATCTAAAGCCTGGTCTGGGACATAAGAGAGATGTATTTATCTAAAGCCTGGTCTGGGACATAGGAGAGATGTATTTACCTAAAGCCTGGTCTGGGACATATGAGAGATGTATTTACCTAAAGCCTGGTCTGGGACATAGGAGAGATGTATTTATCTAAAGCCTGGTCTGGGACATGAGAGATGGTCTGGGACATTTATTTATCTAAAGCCTGGTCTGGGACATAGGAGAGATGTATTTATCTAGGAGAGATGTATTTAAAGCCTGGTCTGGGACATAGGAGAGATGTATTTATCTAAAGCCTGGTCTGGGACATAGGAGAGATGTATTTATCTAAAGCCTGGTCTGGGACATAGGAGAGATGTATTTATCTAAAGCCTGGTCTGGGACATAGGAGAGATGTATTTATCTAAAGCCTGGTCTGGGACATAAAGCCTGGTCTGGGACATAGGAGAGATGTATTTATCTAAAGCCTGGTCCTAGGAGAGATGTATTTATCTAAAGCCTGGTCTGGGACATAGGAGAGATGTATTTATCTAAAGCCTGGTCTGGGACATAGGAGAGATGTATTTATCTAAAGCCTGGTCTGGGACATAGGAGAGATGTATTTATCTAAAGCCTGGTCTGGGACATAGGAGAGATGTATTTATCTAAAGCCTGGTCTGGGACATAGGAGAGATGTATTTATCTAAAGCCTGGTCTGGGACATAGGAGAGATGTATTTATCTAAAGCCTGGTCTGGGACATAGGAGAGATGTATTTATCTAAAGCCTGGTCTGGGACATAGGAGAGATGTATTTATCTAAAGCCTGGTCTGGGACATGGGTATTTATCTAAAGCCTGGTCTGGGACATAGAGATGTATTTATCTAAAGCCTGGTCTGGGACATAGGAGAGATGTATTTATCTAAAGCCATAGGAGAGATGTATTTATCTAAAGCCTCGTCTGGGACATAGGAGAGATGTATTTACTAAAGCCTGGTCTGGGACATAGGAGAGATGTATTTATCTAAAGCCTGGTCTGGGACATAGGAGAGATGTGGGACATAGGAGAGATGTATTTATCTAAAGCCTGGTCTGGGACATAGGAGAGATGTATTTATCTAAAGCCTGGTCTGGGACATAGGAGAGATGTATTTATCTAAAGCCTGGTCTGGGACATAGGAGAGATGTATTTATCTAAAGCCTGGTCTGGGACATAGGAGAGATGTATTTATCTAAAGCCTGGTCTGGGACATAGGAGAGAGTATTTATCTAAAGCCTGGTCTGGGATGTATTTATCTAAAGCCTGGTCTGGGACATAGGAGAGATGTATTTATCTAAAGCCTGGTCTGGGACATAGGAGAGATGTATTTATCTAAAGCCTGGTCTGGGACATAGGAGAGATGTATTTATCTAAATGTATTTATTTAAAGCCTGGTCTGGGACATAGGAGAGATGTATTTATCTAAAGCCTGGTCTGGGACATAAAGCCTGGTCTGGGAGAGATGTATTTATCTAAAGCCTGGTCTGGGACATAGGAGAGATGTATTTATCTAAAGCCTGGTCTGTATTTATCTAAAGCCTGGTCTGGGACATAGGAGAGATGTATTTATCTAAAGCCTGGTCTGGGACATAGGAGAGATGTATTTATCTAAAGCCTGGTCTGGGACATAGGAGAGATGAGGAAAAAGGAAGACGCCTGGAAAGAGTCCATGTTTCCATATGTAAGCCTTTGAAATGAATGACCATATCTCCAATAAGAAAGCTGGTTTTAAAGACGTAGTCCCCGCTGTCTGTTTCATGGGGAAGCCTAGAGCCATTCACATCAATGGAGGTTTTAGGCCCTGGGAGCAGAACACAGTAACAGCTTGTAGTTCTAGTCCAGTTCCCAATTTTATAACATGGACCACTATAGGAATTAAGGAATCCATGTCATGAGAAATACAAATATGTCAGCAAGCTTCTTAGCATCCATATATTCCAGCCAGCATTTCATCATCAATAATCTACTGTTTATTTTACATACAATGAGAGCAACATTGGTAATGATGAATTACTATACAGAATTGTACAAGAAGGTTACACCATGTACAGTAAGTTGCATATCATATTAAGGCTGAACACCCTGTTAGCGTAATGGGGTGTTGTGAAACCTTTGACCCCGAGATGTGGTATACTCATAAGAAGCCATCCGTCCACAATGCAAGGAAGGACACAGAGCCTCTGCATGCAGCCACTTAAAGACTAGCTTCCTGTACACGCCCCTGGAATTAAAACGCCATTATGAAGCTGGCACGGAGGAGCGGCTCAAACAGCTCACGCTCTCTTCATTAGCCAAATGAATGAAAATAAAATCAATGCCGTGATGCAGTCGCGAAATGAAGTCGCTGTCTGAAAATCAACTCATTATGTCGGATGGCTTAATAAGCGAACACAGGTATGGGGAATTGGGAAATGCTTATTGGGCGCAAAACACTTCCTTGTTGGGAGGCATCGTTCTGATTGGTTTAATCTCTTGAGGAGGACCTGGCTCTATGCCAGCTGACCTCTTCCTTATCTCTCTATTGATCAGTCAAATGACGCTGTGTCCCTGTGGGACCTCTTGTCTTTAGATTGGATGCCTGTAGTTCATTCGTAGGGGAATGAGTAGCAGGGTTATTATTGCTTGGCATTGCACTATAGCATCAAGTCCACAACCTACAGTTTGTCCACAACCATAGTCCATAACCTTTACCACTAACCTTTCTACTTCCTGCCTCTGACACACTACTCACAATGTGGACAAGGAGGAGAGGATGGAGGGATGAAAGGAGAGGAAAAGGTAGAATACAGAGCAATGCAGGGGACATATAGAGGACAATCAGCCAGAGACACAGAGGGAAGGAGAGAGTGAGTTAGAGGAGAATGGAGGGAGAGTGGAGAGACAGACAGGAGAGAGGGATGCGCGGCAGTCCCTGAGCATCTGGCGAGTCGTCACGGGGCGCCGTGGTCCCTGTCATTAATAGTGATGAAATCATTTAAGCCATCAGGACTAAACGAGCCAGCTAAGAGACACTCAACACAACTCTTCTGTCAGGGCCTCGCGTTCCCTTGTCAGATAGAGGGAGATAGAGGAGCGAGAGGGAGGAGAGGGAGAGAATTTTGAGTATAATCTTTCCATGTATGATTAGTTTTTTTTCTGTTAAAATTGTTGCTCTAATATACTGTTCATTTTTGTAATACTTTGTATACATTGCCACCATTCAATAAAGCATTTATTGAAGAGAGAGAGAGACCTTTTGTGAGTGTAATGTTTACTATTAATTTATATTGTTTATTTCACTTTTGTTTATCTATTTCACTTGCTTTGGCATTGTAAACATGTATTTCCCATGCCAATAAATCCCCTTAAAACCTTTTAAGGCTAGGGGTTCCGCTAGCGGAACTTTTTGACAACAACCAGTGAAATTGCAGAGCGCAAAATTTAAAAAATCAATCACAAGTGCAATACACCAAAATACAGCTTAACTACTTGTTAATCTAGCCACCATGTCAGATTTCAAAAAGGCTTTACGGCGAAAGCAAACCATGCTATTATCAGAGGACAGCACCCCATCAAACAAACACATGGCAATCATAATTCAACCTGCCAGGCACAACACAAAACTCAGAAATAACGATATAATTCATGCCTTACCTTTGAAGATCTTCTTCTGTTGGCACTCCAATATGTCCCATAAACATCATAAATGGTCCTTTTGTTCGATAAATTCCGTCGTTATATCTCCAAAACGTCCATTTATTTGGAGCGTTTGATTCCGAAAAACACCGGTTCCAACTCACGCAACATGACTAGAGAATATCTAATAAATTACCTGTAATCTTGATCCAAATATATCAAACAACTTTCCGAATACAACTTTAGGTATTTTTTTACGTAAATAATAGATCAAATTTAAGATGGGATAAACTGCGTTTAATAGCGGATAAAAACAAAGTGGAGCGAGCTTTCAGGTCGCGCGCCCCAACCACAACAGTACACTAGACCCGACCCTCGTTCTGAACTGTCCTACTTCTTCATTTCTCAAAGGAAAAACATCAACCAATTTCTAAAGACTGTTGACATCCAGTGGAAGCGACAGGAACGGCAAGCAAGTGCCTTAGAAATCTAGATCCACATAGGAAACCCATTGAAAAACTGACACCTCAAAAAAAATCCTGGATGGTTTGTCCTCGGGGTTTCGCCGAGGACAAACACTTTAGAGTGTTTTCTATCCAAATCTACCAATATATGCATATCCTAGCTTCTGGACCTGAGTAGCAGGCAGTTTACTTTGGGCATGCTTTTCATCTGGATGTGAAAATATTGCCCCTGAAGTGGTTATTAAATCAAATTTGAATTGAGAGATAAAAAGAGATAGGGATATATATATATATAGATATATATATATATATATATATATATATACAGTACACACACAGAGAGAGATATATAAAGAGAGAGAGGGAGATAATAAGTGTGTTTGTGTGCTCACTTAATAGTTAGAGTATAATAGAAGTAGTTTTATGAACAGCTACTTTAGTGGACTGACATTTAAAAATAAATGGCATTCGAGAGGTTCATTGGGGAAACCAGTCTAGCTAAACAAGACAGGAATGTTTCATAAATGCAGCCTAGCAGTAGGTAAATGGAAAGAGAATGTGTGTTCCTTTTTTTACATTGTTAATAAAACAACAACGACGACAACCTGAAACTATTAACGCCAACCAGACGACCCACTAGGATCCCAATGATCTATTCTGTCCGCCCACTAGAGTGGAATAGAGTGGTGACAGCATAGATATCCATGTGAGTGGGTGACGGTCACAATGAAGACGGAGCGGAAACTACGACTATGCTGAGTGTGCGTGCCTGTGTGTGTGTGTGTGTGAGCGGCATGGGAGTCTGAGCTGATCCGGGGAGTTGCAGCAAAAGTCCCTTTTTGAGCGGAAGATTATTGGTGCGCCGCAATTTACAAGAGATGTGGCGTCATTAGAGCTGTAGTTGATGAAGGACCAAACCGCCGGGTAAATCTGCCATGAAATACTAGACTGAAGCAATAAAACCTGAGCATCTGCACCAAACTGGAACCAGATGAGGGGGCCGTGAAGGATACATTGTGTTGTGCGTGTTTCTGTGTGTGTGTTTCTGTGTGTGTGTGGGGGGTGTTTCTGTGTGTGTGGGGGTGTTTCTGTGTGTGTGTGGGGGGTGTTTCTTTGTGTGTGTGTGGGGGGTGTTTCTGTGTGTGTGGGGGGGTGTTTCTGTGTGTGTGGGGGGTGTGTTTCTGTGTGTGTGGGGGTGTGTGTTTCTGTGTGTGTGGGGGTGTTTCTGTGTGTGTGGGGGGTGTTTCTGTGTGTGTGTGGGGGGTGTTTCTGTGTGTGTGGGGGGTGTTTCTGTGTGTGTGGGGGCGTGTTTCTGTGTGTGTGGGGGAGTGTTTCTGTGTGTGTGGGGGCGTGTTTCTGTGTGTGTGGGGGTGTTTCTGTGTGTGTGGGGGGTGTTTCTGTGTGTGTGGGGGGTGTTTCTGTGTGTGTGGGGGGTGTTTCTGTGTGTGTGGGGGCGTGTTTCTGTGTGTGTGGGGGCGTGTTTCTGTGTGTGTGGGGGTGTGTGTTTCTTTGTTGTGTATTATTACTGCGTAATTATGCGTGTGAGGAAGGTCTGTATTTTACTGTATGTGTGTTGGTTTGTGTGAGTGGATGGGAAAGTGTGTGTGTGAGAGAGTGTGTGTGTGTGTGCATGCACGTGTACAGTGGTATACGATGGCCTTCTCAAGGACCGGGACCACAGAGAACTCCGTGCCAACAACAGCACAGCCCCTGGCAGAGGGCCATACCCCTACAGGGGGTTTATGGGATAGGATTTAGGAGCACAAGAGGACCGGAGGAGTTGACACGACATCAGTCACAGACACCCACATCCACAGGAATGAGTCCCCTCAAACCACACAGCAGGACTACAAGGTCCCCACAATCCTTACGGTCACCATTACTGAATGGAACCACCCCTGTCAGCAATAAGCTTTGCTAGTACACAGACAGTCTCCTTATAGTCTCTGCACTACCTCAGTCATGCTGTTTAGTCCAGCGCTTTACATTGAGCTAAAACAGCATACCAGAGATTTATAGGGTACATTAAGGGCCATATGAGAACACCCTGGTACTTCTAGTGAATTAGGGTGGAGGAGTTTCTGTGTGTTGTTTGTGGCTGGTACTGCGAGGTCCCTGGATCCTGTTTCCCAGTTTCTCCCTTCCCCTCTCCATGTGAGGCTTTCAGTCCCAGGCCACTTCATTTCAGTTGCTTGCTTTGCTGGGTTCTTCTTGTGTAACTGGACGTGATTTGATGGCTACGTTGGCCGGTGGCTGGTGACACTAAGCAGACGTACGTTGGTGATGGTTTTATTAGTGTTGTAATGTAGAACTAGTATAAATAGGAGTTCTGGTAATGTGGACCTACAATAGATCATGCCCAGTAATACTGGATCTCATAGGACCAGTGATTTATGTGTGACCGGGTCATGCCCATATTTGGCCAGTGTGATAAGGTCATTTCTCAGGCACTTTTATCCGTCGTAACATCCGGCCGAGGAAGTGTATCTATCTGACCCTTGAAGGAATCAAACCCACTAATCCCATGTTTCAACTTCCAACCAGCTGAGGCACTGGAACCTCTGCTACCAGAGTGGGCCCAGTCTGTCCTTTGTCTTGTCTCATCCCTCCTTCCCTCCTTCCTCCCACCCCCCTTCTCTCCTCTACTGTACATCTGGCCTGCTTTCTGTCAGTCTCAGGGACATCTATCGACAGGGCCGTATATCCAAGATATATCTAGGGGATTAGGTTGCAAATTTAAGCAATGGAGAAAATCAATTGTTTCCTGTTTTAATTCAGGAGAAAGCCTGTCTGTTGGAGGGGAAACAGGGAGGAGATGGGGCTGTTTAGATTCTGTCCATCCAACAGAGGAGGAGAGGGGGGAAGACACCTCCTTTGAAATCTCTCAATCAAACGGGGGAAGTGAAAAACAGGCGTCTCCTCTTGCCAGTAATAGTCAGGAGAGGAGGTTCTTTGTCTTTGTCTTATCCTTGTCCAGTGCCTGGAATACGCCAAGAAATAATATCACTTTGACTAAATTGACACCAATATGTCACAGATTAGTTATGAGATACTTATCAGAAAGGAAAATCTCCCCTGTACATGGTTGGCCCTATAGAAAGCCTAGGAGTCAGCACTGTGCAGTGTTGAGCAAGGCGGGCTGGGACTTCTTAAGTTAAGTACTACTTCTGAGCCTGAGCCAATGAAAACAGTTATCAGCCTGAACAGATGGATCATGTCATTCTTGTCAATTCTCTCTCTCTCTGTCTGTCTGTCTGTCTCTGTCTCTCTGTCTCTCTGTCTCTCTGTCTCTCTGTCTCTCTGTCTGTCTGTCTGTCTGTCTGTCTGTCTGTCTGTCTGTCTGTCTGTCTCTCTCTGTCTGTCTGTCTGTCTGTCTGTCTGTCTGTCTGTCTGTCTGTCTGTCTGTCTGTCTGTCTGTCTGTCTCTCTGTCTCTCTGTCTCTCTGTCTGTCTGTCTGTCTGTCTGTCTGTCTGTCTGTCTGTCTGTCTGTCTGTCTGTCTGTGTCTCACTCACTCACTCACTTTCACACCACACGTCTTATAAATCCATCCTCTTTCTCACTAAAAGCATTTGGAGTTTGGACCCTCCACCATTTTTTATTTCTTTCATTTATTTTCATTTTTCTAAACGTGTCTCTGCTGTCTGTCCATTTGTAACGGGGTAAAATAAATAAAAAGGAGTACAAATCTCCTTTTTATTTGTTTAAACTCTTGCCACTGGAGAGTATGTTCTGCAAGCCCATTAAGTCCTGTAGAGAGGGAACGAGAGAGGGAACGAGAGAAGGAAGAAAGAAAACCTTACGTTACAAGAACAAGTCACATCCCCATGGGCTGCCTCTGTAATGGCAGGCTCCCATGATGCTTTGCCGCCTTTGTGGTTCCGCCACACATAGCGAGGGAAGGGAGGGAGCGCGAGAGAGGAGGTGCCTGTTGGAACACAGCAGAGTCGTGTTGGAACAGATAGGACCAGAGCAGACTCCCATGTGGCTGTCTCTCTCTCTAGGACAGCCACCACACGTTCTGTTCCAATGTGAGCCAGATAGACCCAACACTGACGCCATCTCAACGCTGTCCTCTAAACATTACAACAACGTGTCCTGCTCCAACCTTACCCCTGTATTCTAGTGAGCTGTGTCAAGTAAGACCAGAAAGAGAGTTGGACTGGCTTGCAGTGGGCCTCATTGACAAGGCAGTGGGAGGGTTAAGTGTTTTATATCCCCTCTCATTTTAACAACACAGGCCCGTTCATCCCCAGGTTACAGTCTCTCATTGTGTCCCATGTTGACTTAATAGAGCTCTTATAATGATCCGCTCAATATCTAATTCATTAAAGTGGCTGTTTGTTTTCTTTGATGCATTTTCTCAGGCCAGGGGAGGAAGGGGACAGGGAAGTATGGGGAGGAAGGAAAAATGCTTGTGGTGATGGATGACACACACACACACACACACCTCCCCAACCCACTGTCATACAAGAGCTTCTCAGCTGCACTTGTGGATGTTTTTCCCCCTTTTTCCCCAGCAGTCTCTCTGTCTGTCTCTGGCTCCCTGTGTGTCTCCAAGTGACTGAGAGGAGGTCTCCAGTCGATCCTGGCCCTCCTCCTCGGGGGCAGAAATAGACAGACAGAGAGTTTTACACCGAGTCACTGACTGCTGGGGGACTGACTGCAGCTGTAATTGGCCATGCAGTTCTCTCCTCCTCATTAGAGGCAGGCCAAGAGGCAGGGTTAACAATCGCTTTGGGGCACGCAGCCAGGGCTCTCTCTCCCTCGCTGTCTTTTTGTCGTTCCCTCGTTCTCTGAGCGTCTAGCTGGCAGTCAAAAGGCGGAGGGAGGCATGTTCAGGCCTTAGTGGAGCATTAAAAATGTCGCCCCTCTTCTTTTCTGTGTCTCTCTCTTCTTCTCTCCACTGCATTCTCCGATGCCACTCTCAAAGTGTACGTACATGTATAAACACATTCACACCTAGAGACACTCCACCACTTATCCAAGCAAAGTTCACCTCTGGAGTCTGCATATCTTTAAAGTAAAGTAACATATAACCAAACAACACAACATCATACATACGGCAAGGGAGATACATGAGAGAGAGAGGGGGAGAGGAGAGAGGGATGGAGAGAGGGAAGGAGAGAGGGAAGGAGAGAGGGAAGGGGAGAGAGAGGGGGAGGGAGAGAGGGGAGAGGAGAGAGGGAAGGAGAGAGGAGAGAGGAGAGAGGGGGGGAGAGGAGAGAGGGAGGGAGAGAGAGAGAGAGAGAGAGAGGGAGAGGGAGAGGGAAGAGAGAGAGAGAGAGAGAGAGAGAGAGAGGGAGAGGAGAGAGGGAAGAGAGAGAGAGGGAGAGAGAGAGAGAGAGAGAGAGAGAGAGAGAGAGAGAGAGAGAGGGGGGGGGAGAGGAGAGAGGGAAGGAGAGGGGGAAGGAGAGAGAGAAGGAGAGAGGGAAGGAGAGAGAGAGAGAGAGAGGGAGAAGGAGAGCGATAAAGAGAGATAAAAGTAGAGAGAGAAGGGGAGAGAGAGAGAGAGAAGGAGAGCGGTAAAAGAGAGATAAAAGGAGAGAGAGAGAGAGAGAAGGGGAGAGAGAGAGAGAAGGGGAGAGAGAAAAGGAGAGCAAAAGAAGGGGGGAGAGAGAGAGAAAGAGACTGCTCTGGGATTCGGATCAGATAGATGGAGGGGTTTGTGTCTCTCCCGGGCCGGGTTGTGTAGATGTGGAGAGACGTGTCAGGTGCCTCAGCACGGGGAAGGCAGCTGTGTAGTTGTTACACCGAGGGCAGCGCCACAGTCCGAAAGTATTGATTTCCCTGCTTGTCGAGGAGGCAAGAGAACTGTCATGTGGAGAGCACTGACCTTGGTACAACCAAGACAACTATTCCCCTGGTCCCCACGGCAAAGGAGAGGAGAGTGCAGCAGCACAGAACACATACACAGCACCAGGCATCAACAACAACAACTACTAGCAACTAGCTACCCCGACAACACAGAGAGAGAGAGGAGGGGAGAGGGAGGGGGTGGCGAAGGGGGATTGAGGTTGGGGGATATACTGAGGTAGAGAAGAGGTGGAGGGGAAGGGGGATGGAGAGAAGGTAGAGTGAGGCTAGCTGTTCTGCGAGATATACAGAAAAAAAGAGGGAGGGATGTGAGAGAGGAGGAGAGCTAACAGTCAAACCCCCAGCGGTTCGCCAGAGTTGTCAGTGGGCAGCCCGGTGTCTGGTTATCACACTGTTTGAAATGACAATAGCTTGACTTCTATTTTCCTCCCGAGACCTCAGCAGATCTATAAGACCGGGAGGGAGGGAGGGAGGGAGGGAGGGAGGGGGAATAGAGCGTAAAGAAGTAGAGGCTGGCTACAGGGGAAAAGGAGAGTGAGCTGAAAACAGAGAAAGGGTGAGGAGAAAGAGGAGAGAGAACTAGAGAGGGTGAAATATAAAGAGAGATGAAAAAAAGGCTAGTGAAACAGAAGGAAAGAGTTACAGTGAGTTCTCTGTTTTTAACCTCCCATCAGTGTGAAGACAAGATGAGACATATCCCTGGAAGCAGCTACAGCTCAGAGATCACTTCACTGTTTTAATGTCTTGTAGCTCCACCAGGATTAGACAACACAAAGCCCTGCTGTCACCTGCAGGCACGGAACACAGCAGCTAGTGTGTGTGTGTGTGTGTGTGTGTGTGTGTGTGTGTGTGTGTAGCTAGGACTCATCCCCATTCCAGTAGTCACTGAGGAGACACAGAGACACGGTAGACCTACAAAGAGCTTCCTTTAGGTTAGATCACTGGGTGACAGACACTTAAGAGACCTGGCTTGCCTTTAGCCGCAGTGCGCTGGGCTCTGCTCTCTCAGATCACGGCCTCTTGCTAACAAGCAGTGGAAAACTGGCTTTTGAAGTGCGGAGAGTTAAAGGGGATGTATTCATAAAGCCCCTGTAGATGATTTCTTGTAATGTAAGCTAATTTAATTAGCTTTTGGATTAGCATAACAGTTTGTAACCACTGCTATAATAAGTAAGTGGTCTATAAGCGGATGGAAAACCCAGTGTTGATTTTGGTTTCTTATTTTACACCCACTCGACATACAGTACATTATTTCCCTTTGCCGCGGTTAGCCCAGATTTAGTAGCGCCGCCGCTAACGCTAACCTGCTGGGGGGGTGTAAGTGGCAATTCACCTCATAAATAGCCAGAGAAAACATCACGGCAATCTGCCTGCATTAGCCTAGCAACGTAGCACACTCCAGCTAGACAATTATGGATGAACCAGGGATCAGAAATAGTTGGGGCAAATGGGAGCATTAGGATGATAACGAGGGATGATAAGAGATTGTTCTACTGGAAGAGAGGTAAACACAACCTTTCTCACCTCCCTCCTCTCCCTCGTTTCCACCCCGTCGCCTCAGGATCCCACCGAGTGAAATGGTGCTAAGCTAAGCGCTAAGCTCACCCATAGATGTTTTTGCGTTTGGTTAGTCGTTAGCCTTGGTGCTGATTTAGTCTCTATTGTTTTTGCTTTGGTAGAAGCTAATTGCTAATCGGAGTTATCTCTCATTAGCGCTGTGTGTTAAGTCCAAGGGCTCTGCTGGTATTATCTCCTTCACTTTCTCTTAACATGTCCCACTCACTGCTAAAACCACCTGCCTTTGAACAAGATTAATAATATACACTCTCCCTCACACTTGCACGCACACACACACACACACACACACACACACACACACTGAAAAACACCAACGTAATTAATCTGTTTCATCTGGTTTCGACTCACACACTCGTTGTCGATACCATCCGCGATCCTTCTCACTATGCCCTGTGAACTCAATTTCTAAAGCTACAGCTTCTCTACTTTGAAGAAGTCTACTAGCTAATCAATGGAGCAACTCTCTCTCAAATTACAAGTGAAACTCAAGTAAATGCACTGTATCACGAAAAACAAACTTGAGTAGAAACCATATCATGATATATGCAATAAGGCCTGAGGAGGTGTGGTATGTGGTCAATTTACCACGGCTAAGGGCTGTTCTTACGCACAACGCAACGAGGAGTGCCTGGACACAGCCCTTAGCCGTGATATATTGGCCATATACCACAAACCCACGAGCTGCCTTATTGCTATAATAAACTGGTTACCAACGTAATTAGAGCAGGAAAAATACATGTTTTGTCATACCCGTGGTATACGGTCTAATATACCACGCCTGTCAGCCAATCGGCATTCAGGGCTCGAACCACCCAGTTTATCATTTGACATGCCTAGAGGTCTGCGGTCAGTAAAGTGTTAAAAGTGGGTGGGGCACACTTTAGGATTTAATCTACTTCCTCTTACTGATAGTTGACTTCCTGTGGGATCAAATTAGGGGTCGTGCGGTTTGTACCACAACACCACTCCGAGAGCCTTGCACATAAAATAAGCAAGGCACATTTAAATGTTTAATGCATAAACTATATGAGAATATCTCTAGATATATTAGTATCTATTATTGATGCGTTATATTATGTCAGACAATTTCTGCAATTAAGACGGGTCTCCTGGTACAGTATATCTATTTCCATATATATTAGTCTGATGTCATAATGATTATAGGCTACTTGAGGTAACGACAGATGGATGTGAAAGTGTCCACTTCACCCTCCCAGTGCCCCTCCCTCTGGGAGTATTGCTCTGTTGGTCTCAGTGTTGACGGGGTGCATGCCAGCCACGTCCGAGGGGCCTACTCTGGGCCTCGTCCAGGCTCTCTGTGTGCCAGAGGGCCAGTGCCAAGGGAATGCCCCGATGACAACATGATTAACTCAGGGACAGGTGACCAGTCCAATCCACACATACCAGCACAGCTATATTATCACATGTCGGTCTCAATCCACTGTCCTATCCCTGAACTCTCCCATAAACCTTTACATGAACCTTTACATTAACCTGGGGGAAATCAAGTAAACACTGTGACTCTCATAAGGAAATACTGTAGCTATGGTGACAAGGGGGGGGGGGTCGTCTTGGTCGTTAATGGATTGGCAGAAGTGCTGACATGGGGTTTTATTTCTATCTCTCTCTCTCCTGTACTGTTGTGAGTGTGATGCTCTTCACTTGATCCATACAGAGTGTGTCTTATCTAGTGTCTCCTTGAGGTGCTGAGGTCAGCATTGTCACCAGGTTGCTATCAATGGACCAGATTAGAGGCAGCACGGGCTTTAAAGACACAGTCACCTCCTCGACACACGCCCATGTACACACATCCACATGCACGCAATACAGACACACACACACACATATGCTATAGCTTGTGCGCACAATAAACTGTAATTGCTTGATAATATGGGCTAAAACATGTCAGCTCCAGGAACAATAATCCATCTCCATGTCCTATTTGTGATTCTAGCCTGCACCTCCCTCCGTATCTCTCTCTGTGTATTCCCTAATGCACATGACACGGTGGAAATGCCTGGTTAAGTGCTGCTCTGACATTAGCAGACTGTAGTCGCAGCATTTGGCCTGGGGACAAACGCCGGAGAGGAGCCATAAAGTATGAATGCTGCCACCCCCCCTTCCACCTTTCTCCCCCTCCTCCTCTTCCTCCTTTCTCCCCCTCCTCCTCCGTTCCCCCTTATTCCCTCCTCCGTTCCCCCTCCTCCTCTTCCCCCTTATTCCTTCCTCCGTTCCCCCTTATTCCCCTCCTCCGTTCCCCCTTATCCCCCTCCTCCGTTCCCCCGCTCTGCTCGTGTCTGGGTGGCAGAACGTTTTTCTCAGTCACACCCGTGTCCCCGCCGTTTGTTTACTCACACTGACAGAGATACGCTAGCGCTCTGTTAGCGCTCCGCGCGGAGGCTACGAGTCGCTAAGCAAGTGCCAAGAGGCTCCCTGTTAATAATGCATAGTGAAGGCAAGAGCGCAAGGCTAACTGGCAGCTAGCGGTAGGGGTGTAGCCTAGTGCCTCTTACCCCAGCTGTCTGAGCTATTTTCACAGGCTGATGAATCTGTTAGCCCGCGCGTCAATCTGCCCGGTGTGTGTGTGTGTGTGTGTGAGGGAGAGGAGAGAAAGTGGGTGTTAGCGGGTGTCACTGTCACCCTTGGTTACGACTCCAGGTGTCGAGCGAGAGCTCCAACGGAGCGTGAGAGAGGTGCCAGCCAACTCTGGCTGTCTGTGCTCTATGCCCCCTGGTGCCTGCCTTGCTTTGGCCTTGGCAACATGACGGCTGGGTCTAGTCGGTCGAGGGCGCCCTGGTTGCCCCGTGGCAGTGGCGGTGCCAGCATGTGTGTGGCAGGGAGCAGGGGAGATGGCGAGGGAGCGAGGGGCGCTCCGTAGGGAGGAAGCTGGTCATTAGTGAGATGGGTCCCTGCCCCAGCGTTTTACTCCACATCACAGGGACGGGCGGGCGGCCTCGCTCCTCCTCGCTAACTGGCTAACGCACGCCAATTAGCCTAGCGACAGAGAGAGCCAGCCAGGTTCCTTCTCTCTCTCTCTCACTCTCTGGGAGTGTAGCCGTTACAGAGGAATCTGACTATAATGACACCATTTCCAAGACTGCTTCATTATGTCTAACTCCCTTACTATCAGAGGAGCATGTGTAGCATAGTTAGCTTAGCGTTTAGTCCTATCGCTGTCTGCTAATAAGGCATATTTGACCCATTTAGAGTGAATATGAACACTGTGTAAGGAGATAAAAAGACTAGCCACTGTTTCTCTCTCACACTCTCTTTCTCTCTCTTTATATCTTTCTTTTCCCCTCTACCTCACCTTTCAAACAGTTTTCCCACCTCTGCATCACCAGTCATCCATGACTGTATATATCCACCCACATGACACTCCAGTAACTTACAGTAATACTGGTCCTAACAACAATAATCTAGCGGTGATCTGGTAAAGTAATCATGGTGTCTCCTTCCCCCTCGTAACATGTGAAAACAAAGCAATAAAGAGGCAGTGTGTGTTTGTTTTGGCCAGGCCAACACGGAGATAAGACCAGCTAACTGATTAGCACGCCGCGAGGCAGGGAGGCCAAGGTGGCCACAGAGAATAGGGCCGCCACGAACAACGCCATGCAGTGTCACTACCGCCGCCACTAAGATAAAAGATGTGTGTGTTTCACAATCTCAGTCTCACCTCGGTCCAAAGACTATTTTATTATTATTTTTTTTATACCTTTATTTAACTAGGCAAGTCAGTTAAGAACAAATTCTTATTTTCAATGACGGCCTAGGAACAGTGGGTCAACTGCCTGTTCAGGGGCAGAACGACAGATTTGTACCTTGTCAGCTCGGGGATTTGAACTTGCAACCTTTCGGTTACTAGTCCGACGCTCTAACCACTAGGCTACCCTGCCGCTAGGACAAAGCTTTGATGATGGCACACTGTATTTGAGCATGCCTTTGGGAAGTATGCATTGACCCAACTAGATGATGGCACAGTGAAGAAGGCACAGTGGAGAGGACACAGTGAAGAGGGCACAGTGAAGAAGGCACAGTGAAGAAGGCACAGTGAAGAGGGCACAGTGAAGAAGGCACAGTGAAGAGGGCACAGTGAAGAGGGCACAGTGAAGAGGGCACAGTGAAGAGGGCACAGTGAAGAAGGCACAGTGAAGAAGTGAAGAGGACACAGTGAAGAGGACACAGTGAAGAAGGCACAGTGAAGAAGGCACAGTGAAGAAGGCACAGTGAAGAAGGCACAGTGAAGAGGGCACAGTGAAGAAGGCACAGTGAAGAAGGCACAGTGAAGAAGGCACAGTGAAGAAGGCACAGGGAAGAGGGCACAGTGAAGAAGGCACAGTGAAGAAGGCACAGTGAAGAAGGCACAGTGAAGAAGGCACAGTGAAGAGGGCACAGTGAAGAAGGCACAGTGAAGAAGGCACAGTGAAAGGCACAGTGAAGAAGGCACAGTGAAGA
>NW_024609819.1:530000-535000 GCF_018296145.1 Oncorhynchus tshawytscha
CCCTGGTAGGGAGCCTTCTAAATGGTTCAAACAACAGAGAGGATAATCCCTCTCCCTACTGCAGCCCCCGGAAGCCCAGGCAGAGTTGTGTGGCTGCAGCCTGCAAGCCACTGTGTCTCCATCCTCTTATTGACTGGGCAGAAAAGGGCAACTCACAAACACATTGACCAGCACCAGCTGTGTGGAGGACGAGGCCGTGACTGTGGGACCGGCCAAGACCGCATTACGCCTGCTTACTGTGTTGCAGAGTGAGGGAGAGAGATGGAGGGAGAGAGATGGAGGGAGAGAGATGAAGGGAGAGAGATGGAGGGAGATGGATGGAGGGAGAGAGATGGAGGGAGAGAGATGGAGGGAGAGAGATGGAGGGAGAGAGATGGAGGGAGAGAGATGGAGGGAGAGAGATGAAGGGAGAGAGATGGAGGGAGATGGATAGAGGGAGAGAGAGAGGAAAGGAGAAAAGAAGAGACATAGAGAAAGAGAGGGATGGAGGCAGAGAGAGAGATGGAGAGGGGGGAAACGGGGGCTCCCGGTCAGTGATACAGGGGCTGTGTCTGGAGAAGGTAATCCTCAGTGATCTGTCCTAATCTGCCACAGATACGAGGAGCTGAATCGCTGAGGAGAGAGGAAGAGAGGAGAGGAGAGAAGAGGGGAATGAGAGTGGGAAGAGGGGAAAACTGGATTACGGCAGCACGTCTGCATTAACTCAGTGGCCTTATCTCTTCAATTCTCTGCTGCAAAAACAGCTTTGGCGTGTACAGGGGGAGTGTGGCGGTGGAGAGGCTTGACGTGTGTGTGTGTGTGTGTGTGCATGCATGTGTGTGTGTGTGTGTAGGAGAGCTGGGCTCATTTTATGCCAGCAGTACACAGTCAGTGTCCAGACAGGCATACTGTGTCCCCATATTGAGGAAAGCACCACCACCACCAGACCCACTCAGTCTCAGTAGCCCATCGTAAACTGAGCCTCCATTCTGGCTCAACCTCTCCCCGAGCCCCAACAATGGCCATTCTCTCCAAGGGAGGAAGGTCATTCCCAGGGTATACAGTTTCCGTCCTCACTTTTCTGATGGCAGCAGTGAATGATTGGGCTTTTTGGAATTTGGCCCAACCAATCGGCATAGTGAGATATCAAATCTCTATGCAGTCAGTCTCTGTGTCTCTCTATCTCTCTGCCTAATACGCTTTTACCACGTTTTCCTGTTGCTGAACCCTAGTTGTAATTATGGTTTACATGATTAGTGTGGAAAAATAACTAATTGTGGGTTGTTGAGGATGAAAGTGTCTGCCTCACAAGTTGAGTCGCGTCCGGCTCCAAACCCTGAATTACACAGCAACTACCACTGTGTCACAAACACACTGGGACGAACCCTAACTCTAACCCTAAACCTAAAACTAAACCTAAACCTAACTCCTAACACTAATTCTTACCCTAACCCTAATTCTAACCCTAACCCTTAACCCTTAAGCCACCCCCCCCCACATACACACACTAACACTGACACTAGACACTTATTCACCATGACTCACACGACAAGCACTTAAACGGTAATAACAAACATAAATATATGTTATAATTTACTTGTAATTTACTTGTTGATTGATACAGTGTGACTCTCCTTAAGAGTAAACTAACATTGAGGCTTTCTCATGCAACATACACACATACATACACACACACACCTATCCCCAGCTGTGGTGTGTGTGTGTGTCTGCGTGTGTGTGTCTGCATGTGTGTGTGTGTGTGTGTGTGTGTGTGTGTGTGTGTGTGTGTGTGTGTGTGTGTGTGTGTGTGTGTGTGTGTGTGTATGCTCTCATGTTTATGTTTGGGAGATTAGCAGTGATGAAAGAATGCCTTTTCATGTCTGGGCTAGAGCGGTCTCCTCTGACGAACACCCCACCCTGTCACCACGCGCACACACACACACACACACACACACACACACACACACACACACACACACACACACACACACACACACACACACACACCAGTCTTAATTATGGACCTCTAGATTCAGTCTTAGTCATTTTGATTAAATATTATTAAGTCTTAGCCACATCTTTGTCATTTGAATAATGATTTAATTATTGTCAAAATTGTGAAAACAGAGATCACTTTTTAGTCAACTAAATGCCCTTTCATTTTAGCCACATCACATTTGTATTGATTCATTAACCTATAGAAAACATAAATTGCTGACCTTACCAGAATCTGAAGTCAAATGTCTACTGTTTGCTGATGATCTGGTGCTTCTGTCCCCAACCAAGGAGGGCCAACAGCGGCACCTAGATCTTCTGCACAGATTCTGTCAGACCTGGGCCCTGAAATAAGATTTCAGTAAGACAAAAATAATGGTGTTCCAAAAAAGGTCCAGTCGCCATGACCACGAATACAAATTCCATCTGGACACCGTTGTCCTAGAGCACAAGAAAACTATACATACCTGGGCCTAAACATCAGCGCCACAAGTAACTATACATACCTGGGCCTAAACATCAGCGCCACAAGTAACTATACATACATGGGCCTAAACATCAGCGCCACAAGTAACTATACATACCTGGGCCTAAACATCAGCGCCACAAGTAACTATACATACCTGGGCCTAAACATCAGCGCCACAAGTAACTATACATACCTGGGCCTAAACATCAGCGCCACAAGTAACTATACATACCTGGGCCTAAACATCAGCGCCACAAGTAACTAACATACCTGGGCCTAAACATCAGCGCCACAAGTAACTATACATACCTCAGCGGCACAAGTAAAACATCAGCGCCACAAGTAACTATACATACCTGGGCCTAAACATCAGCGCCTATACAAGTAACTATAACATACATGGGCCTAAACATCAGCGCCACAAGTAACTATACATACATGGGCCTAAACATCAGCGCCACAAGTAACTATACATACCTGGGCCTAAACATCAGCGCCACAAGTAACTATACATACCTGGGCCTAAACATCAGCGCCACAAGTAACTATACATACATGGGCCTAAACATCAGCGCCACAAGTAACTATACATACCTGGGCCTAAACATCAGCGCCACAAGTAACTATACATACCTGGGCTAAACATAAACATCACGCCTAAACATCACAAGTAACTATACATACCTGGGCCTAAACATCAGCGCCACAAGTAACTATACATACCTGGGCCTAAACATCAGCGCCACAAGTAACTATACATACCTGGGCCTAAACATCAGCGCCACAAGTAACTATACATACATGGGCCTAAACATCAGCGCCACAAGTAACTTCCACAAAGCTGTGAACGAACTGAAAGACAAGGCAAGAAGGGCCTTTTCTGCCATCAAAAGGAACATAAAATTCGACATACCATTTAGGAACTGGCTAAAAATACTTGAATCAGTTATAGAACACACTGCCCTTTGTGGTTGTGAGGTCTGGGGTCCGCTCACCATCCAAGAATTCACAAAATGGGACAAACACCCAATTGAGAATTTTGCAAAAAATCCTCCGTGTACAACGTAGAACACCAAATAATGCATGAAGAGCAGAATTATGCCGATACCCACTAATGATCAACATCCAGAAAATAGCTGTTAAATTCACCAACCACCTAAACGGAAGCGATTCCTAAACCTTCTATAACAAAGCCATCACCTACAGAGAGATGAACCTGGAGAAGAGTCCCCTAAGCAAGCTGGGCCAAGAGCTCTGTTCACAAACACACCCCACAGAGCCCCATAACAGCAACACAAAATGAGGTGGAAACTGAGCTGCACTTCCTAACCTCCTGCCAAATGTATGACCATATTAGAGACACATATTTCCCTCAGATTACACAGACCCCCAAAGAATTCGAAAACAAACCCAATTTTGATAAACTCCCATATCTATTGGGTGAAATACCACAGTGTGCCATCACAGCAGCAATATTTGTGACCCATTGCCACAACAAACTGGCAACCAGTGAAGAACAAACACCACTGAAAATACAACCCATATTTATGTTTATTTACTTTTGTACTATTTGAGAGAGAGAGAGAGAGAGAGAGAGAGAGAGAGAGAGAGAGAGAGAGAGAGAGAGAGAGAGAGAGAGAGAGAGAGAGAGAGAGAGAGAGGGAGAGAGAGAGAGAGAGAGAGAGAGAGAGAGAGAGAGAGAGAGAGAGAGAGAGAGAAAGAGAAAAAGAGAGAGAGAGAGAGGAGAGAGAGAGAGAGAGAGAGAGGGAGAGAGAGAGAGAGAGAGAGAGAGAGAGAGAGAGAGAGAGAGAGAGAAAGAGAGAGAGAGAGAGAGAGAGAGAGAGAGAGAGAGAGAGAGAGAGAGAGAGAAGAGAGAGAGATAGAGAGAGAGAGAGAGAGAGAGAGAGAGAGAGAGAGAGAGAGAGAGAGAGAGAGGGAGAGAAGCACAGTCACCAGATGGTGACAAGGTAGTACGGGTTGGACCTCCATCACTCGGTGACGTCGTCGCCGTTGTTATCATCGTTCCACAGATGCCACAGTAACAAAAGTAGATTGGGGGCTAATGACTTTCAACTGGAGCTAATGATTCGGCAAGTGATGTAGTCGAGTCACTAAACCTCGAGTCCGAATCGAGTCCGCTGTGCTTGAGTCCAAGTCCGAGTCACGAATGGGTCATGAGTCGAGTCACAAGTCCCTATGGCTGAAGTTCCCCAGGTTGTTAACTCTAGCTAGCTAATGAGCTAACATGACTGAACATGGTATAGCCTAAACAAATGGTTAACGGTCCGGTCCACAACTAGCCTAGTTATATGAATGTAACATGCGGCCTGCATTAACACAGGTACCACCGGTGTTATGGGTCTTATCTTTTGAACGGTAATGGCTAGAATCAAATCCGTTTTCTCTGAGGAAAGGAAGACGAATTGGCTTCGACGTTGGCTAAAAAACCTGGCTATGAAATGCAATGGGGAAAGTGCGGGGGTTGAGCGAGGTTACAAATTCGGAAACGTTTCTATACTCAAGGGAGAGAAAAACATAGCTAGATTGTTGTTTTAAT
>NW_024609819.1:540000-552500 GCF_018296145.1 Oncorhynchus tshawytscha
AGGGGAGAGAAGGGGGTGGATAGAAAGAGAGAGAGAGGGGGGTGGATAGAAAAGAGAGAGAGGGGGGTGGATAGAAAGAGAGAGAGAGGGGGTGGATAGAAAGAGAGAGAGAGAGAAGGGGGGTGGATAGAAAGAGAGAGAGAGGGGGGTGGATAGAAAGAGAGAGAGGGGGGTGGATAGAAAGAGAGAGAGAGGGGGTGGATAGAAAGAGAGAGAGAGGGGGGGTGGATAGAAAAAGAGAGAGAGAGAGGGGGGGTGGATAGAAAGAAAGAGAGGGGGTGGATAGAAAGAGAGAGAGAGGGGGGTGGATAGAAAGAGAGAGAGAGGGGGTGGATAGAAAGAAAGAGAGAGAGAGGGGGGTGGATAGAAAGAGAGAGAGAGAGGGGAGGGGGGGTGGAGAGAGAGAAGGGGGGGTGGATAGAAAGAGAGAGAGAGGGGGGTGGATAGAAAGAGAGAGAGAGAGGGGGGTGGATAGAAAGAGAGAGAGAAGGGGGTGGATAGAAAGAGAGAGAGAGGGGGTGGATAGAAAGAGAGAGAGAGAGGAGAGAAGGGGGTGGATAGAAAGAGAGAGAGAGGGGGGTGGATAGAAAGAGAGAGAGAGGGGGGTGGATAGAAAGAGAGAGAGAGGGGGGGTGGATAGAAAGAGAGAGAGAGGGGGGGTGGATAGAAAGAGAGAGAGAGGGGGGTGGATAGAAAGAGAGAGAGAGAAAGAGAGAGAGAGGGGGTGGATAGAAAGAGAGAGAGAGGGGGTGGGGGGGGTGGATAGCAAAGAGAAGAGAGAGGGGAGAGAGGGGGTGGATAGAAAGAGAGAGAGAGGGGGGGGTGGATAGAAAAAGAGAGAGAGAGGGGGGTGGATAGAAAGAGAGAGAGAGTGGGGGGTGGATAGAAAGAGAGAGAGAGGGGGGGTGGAGGAGACCTAGCATTATGATTTAGAGAGGGAGAGAGTGGGGGTGGATAGAAAGAAGAGAGAGAGAGGAGGGGGTGGATAGAAGAGAGAGAGGGGAGAGAAGGGGGTGGATAGAAAGAGAGAGAGGGGGGTGGATAGAAAAGAGAGAGAGGGGAGAGGGGGGTGGATAGAAAAGAGAGAGAGAGGGGAGAGAAGGGGGGTGGATAGAAAGAGAGAGAGAGTGGGGGGTGGATAGAAAGAGAGAGAGAGAGAAGGGGGGTGGATAGAAAGAGAGAGAGAGAAGAGAGAGAGAGAGGGAGAGGGGGGTGGATAGAAAAGAGAGAGGGGGTGGATAGAAAAGAGAGAGAGAGGGGGGGTGGATAGAAAGAGAGAGAGAGGGGGGTGGATAGAAAGAGAGAGAGAGGGGGGTGGATAGAAAGAGAGAGAGAGGGGGTGGATAGAAAAGAGAGAGAGAGAGAAGGGGGTGGATAGAAAGAGAGAGAGAGTGGGGGGTGGATAGAAAGAGAGAGAGAGTGGGGGGTGGATAGAAAGAGAGAGAGAGGGGAGAGGGGGGTGGATAGAAAGAGAGAGAGAGGGGGGGTGGATAGAAAGAGAGAGAGAGGGGGGTGGATAGAAAGAGAGAGAGAGGGGGGTGGATAGAAAGAGAGAGAGAGGGGGAGAGAAGGTGGGGTGGATAGAAAAGAGAGAGAGAGGGGAGAGGGGGTGGATAGAAAGAGAGAGAGAGGGGGGGTGGATAGAAAGAGAGGGGAGAGAGGGGGTGGATAGAAAGAGAGAGAGAGGGGGGTGGATAGAAAGAGAGAGAGAGGGGAGAGGGGGGTGGATAGAAAGAGAGAGAGAGTGGGGGGTGGATAGAAAGAGAGAGAGTGGGGGGTGGATAGAAAGAGAGAGAGAGGGGGTGGATAGAAAGAGAGAGAGAGTGGGGGGTGGATAGAAAGAGAGAGAGAGGGGGGTGGATAGAAAGAGAGAGAGAGAGGGGAGAGGGGGGTGGATAGAAAGAGAGAGAGAGGGGGGTGGATAGAAAGAGAGAGAGAGTGGGGGGTGGATAGAAAGAGAGAGAGAGGGGGGTGGATAGAAAGAGAGAGAGAGAGGGGGTGGATAGAAAGAGAGAGAGAGGGGGGTGGATAGAAAGAGAGAGAGAGGGGGGTGGATAGAAAGAGAGAGAGAGGGGGTGGATAGAAAGAGAGAGAGAGGGGGTGGATAGAAAGAGAGAGAGAGTGGGGGGTGGATAGAAAGAGAGAGAGAGTGGGGGGGTGGATAGAAAGAGAGAGAGAGGGGGGGTGGATAGTCAAAGAGAGAGAGAGAGGGAGAGAAGGGGGGTGGATAGAAAGAGAGAGAGAGAGGGGGGTGGATAGAAAGAGAGAGAGAGGGGAGAGAAGGGGGTGGATAGAAAGAGAGAGAGAGGGGAGAGAAGGGGGAAGGGGGAGAAAGAGGGGAGTGGAAGAGAGCTAGAGAGAGGGGGTTGGAGACATAGATAGAAAGGGTGAGGGAGAGGGAGAGAGAGAGACAATGTGAGAGAGAGAAAGGCCGCCGTAGGCAGACATGGCTCTCAAGAGAAGACAGGCTATGTGCTCACTGCCCACAAAATGAGGTGGAAACTGAGCTGCACTTCCTAACCTCCTGCCCAATGTATGACCATATTAGAGAGACATATTTCCCTCAGATTACACAGATCCACAAAGAATTCAAAAACAAATCCAATTTTGAAAAACTCCCATATCTACTGGGTGAAATTCCACAGTGTGCCATCACAGCAGCAAGATTTGTGACCTGTTGCCACGAGAAAAGGGCAACCAGTGAAGAACAAACACCATTGTAAATACAACCCATATTTATGCTTATTTATTTTATCTTGTGTCCTTTAACCATTTGTACATTGTTAAAACACTGTATATATATATAATATGACATTTGTAATGTCTTTACTGTTTTGAAACTTCTGTATGTGTAATGTTTACTGTTAATTTTAGTTGTTTTTCACTTTATATATTCACTTTGTATGTTGTCTACCTCACTTGCTTTGGCAATGTTAACACATGTTTCCCATGCCAATAAAGCCCTTGAATTGAATTGAATTGAGAGAGAGAGAGAAAGTGAGAGAGAGAAAGAAAGAGAATGGGAGAGAGAGAGAGGGAGGGAGAGAGAGAGAGAGAAAGAGAGAGAGAGAGAGAAAATGGGAGAGAGAGAGAGAGAATGAAAAGGCTTTGCGTGAGAGAGAGAGTGAGAGAGAGACATCTCACACTGAACTAACGCTCCAGCCCAGAGGGTTTGGCCTGCCTTGCCGTCTGCACGGCATGATATACTATCTCTTACAGGTGATACAGGATCTTTGGCAGGTGCTGACACAGTATTGATGTGTAGGGTTCAAAGGTTGAGGAGTCACAGTCTAGAGGGGAATGGTTAGAGAGGTCTGGGAGGGGAGAACTCCATGCCAGGCTTGTGAATCACCATTCCCCTTTTTTAAAGAATTGACAGAGTTGGTTTGCAAAGTATTCTCAAGCCCCTTTAACTCTAGGAATGGCTAGAGTGGCTTAGCGGGGTAGTGTTGCACGTGTCAATCTGCTTGCGACTAGCGACACTGCGGAATGTGATGTCATCTGAGGGCGACCCTCCTTCAGCAAGCCGTCAATACAGACCGCAAACACGGAGTGGGTCACAGGGTCGCCATTCCATTTGCCTTTGAAATCAAGTCATACATTACAGTGTGTGTGTGTGTGTGTGTGTGTGTGTGTGTGTGTGTGTGTGTGTGTGTGTGTGTGCCGAATGGAATCGTGTCTACTGAATGAGCAAATGTTGAATTCTGGCAACTGACCTCCCTACCGCATCAAAGTCCCAGTCACTCACAGCTGATGCACAGTACAACAAGAGGAACAAACATTCAAACATTCTCCATCCAACTGACGACCTCCCCTTTAAAACCTATAGAAACACCCAGACAAACATGTTTCTAAACACCTCCCCTTTAAAACCCATAGAAACACACAGACAAACATGTTTCTCAACACCTCCCCTTTAAAACCTATAGAAACACCCAGATAAACATGTTTCTCAACACCTCCCCTTTAAAACCTATAGAAACACCCAGATAAACATGTTTCTAAACACCTCCCCTTTAAAACCTATAGAAACACCCAGACAAACATGTTTCTCAACACCTCCCCTTTAAAACCTATAGAAACACCCAGACAAACATGTTTCTAAACACCTCCCCTTTAAAACACATAGAAACACCCAGACAAATATGTTTCTAAACACCTCCCCTTTAAAACACATAGAAACACCCGGACAAACATGTTTCTAAACACCTCCCCTTTAAAACACATAGAAACACCCAGACAAACATGTTTCTAAAGACCTCCCCTTTAAAACACATAGAAACACCCAGACAAACATGTTTCTAAACATCTCCCCTTAAAACCTATAGAAACACCCAGACAAATATGTTTCTAAACACCTCCCCTTTAAAACACATAGAAACACCCGGACAAACATGTTTCTAAACACCTCCCCTTTAAAACACATAGAAACACCCAGACAAACGTTTCTAAACATTCTCCAGATGTATTACACAACATATGCTCATATATAAGCACTATAGCCTGATCATACAATACAGTATGGTCCGTAGGCAGGATGGTCTGTTTTGATACGCACACACACACAACGTTTGTGGATGTATCTGGTACACAGAGTGAGCGGGGAGCAGATGGTACTAACGCTGACCCCTCTGTAGTCTTCCTGTCCGCTAACTGAACCATGGTCTGACTGCTCTTATCTGTTGAAACTGGGCGGTGGGGGAACGGACGGACGGACGCTTTGAAGCCACGCTTGTGTGGCGATGCAATCAGGCAGACCGCTGTAGGTCCACAAACATCGCCCTCTAACTCTTCCACACACATACGCACGTGCACACTTTCATGCTCACACACACACACATGCGCACACGCACCCTTTTTAAACTCACCATCGTCTGGATCTGAACCTAGAAGGTCCCTGGTTGTGCAGATGTGTAGATAGGAGACAGGAGAGACAGGACAGGAGATCCTGGATGGAGATCCTGGATGGGCTTGGGGAGGCTGGAGGCTTGTGATTCGTGCGGAGCGTGTCATGTAGAGAGTCTTCCCAATCACCGAGAACATCTGGGCATCTCTCAAAGAATCTCTGAATGATATCAGAGGAACCCAAGGGATCGGCCTGAAATTTTCCACCCTGGACAGAGAAATAAACAGAGATGATCTATAGAGACAAAGCAACTCCCGTGGGTCAACCAGTTACTGCTAATTTACTGTACAGTCTGATGGAAGAACAGATACAGAGTCTAGTTCTTCCTGGAAAACACCTGTACCATTTTTCACCTTACTGAGCCGAGTCGTGCCGAGCTGTTCAGCGCTGGCCTGGTTACTTATACACTGTAGTTATGGTCTGGGTTGGACGGTAGTGTGAAAGCGCTCTGAGGTCCATGGAGGTCCATGGATGGGGTCCATAGATGTGATGCATGTCTCTGTAAAAGCTGTGTGCTGTGGGGAATAGTAAGACACTGGTGACGTAGTTATGGTTGAGACCAAATCTACATTCCAGATCTTCTGTTTGTCTGTGTGTGTGTGTGTTTTGTGTGTGTGTGTGTGTGTGTGTGTGTGTGTGTGTGTGTTTGTCTGTGTTGGTGTGGGTGTGGGTGTGGGTGTGTGGGTGTGTGTGTGTTGTTCCAGAGGGTAGAGAGTGACTGGCACTAGTGCTGTGTATTTTGGGGTGGTTTCTTTTGGCAGGTACAATGACTTGTCATTCAGGTCATATCGTTGACAGTTTTTATACATAATATCCTTTTTCTGGTGCCAAAATAAATGATTGGTACCACTTACTTCAGGTGTAGCCGGTTCCCAACAAGACCATGATGTTCCATAGCAAAGAATCTATGTCAAATATCCAGTTGGCCCGATTTTCTAATTATTTCCCATGATGTAAAAGACATTCTAATTTCATCTGTAGTGAACCGCTTTGATGCTTTCATCATCAGCTAACAGCCTCCGCTACGCCAGCATGGTAACAATGCTCTACTCACAGATATTGATTTGGATTAGTTTCTGTCACGTTCAGGGATTGCGTAAATGAGGCTTTGTACCCTCTCTCTTTCACCATCTCTGTCTCTCTTGCGTTCTCGACTCCCCCTTTCACTCTGTCCCCCTCCCCATGCATTCTCTCTCCCCAGCACTCCCTCTCCCCTCTCTCCCTTTCGATCCCTCTCCCCTCTCTCCCCGTGTCACGTCTCCATGCTGCCTCTCCCCTCTGACTCTTTGATGTGTCTGCTTTAATTCTCAGCTTAATGAATCTGTGGCGCTGCCGTTGCCTATCGGTGGCAGGATCACAGAACTATCTCAGGGTTAAGTGCGGTAGAGTGTGGTACGGCGTGCCTCTCTTCTAGTTGGTGGGTGTCGAGATAGTACAGGAGGTGAAACAATGGGAGCTGCCTTGAGGTCCTGAGAGAATTAGCTTCGAATGCAGATCCCAGAGAGGACCAAAAAGGACCAGAGAGGGGTAGAGAGGAGTAGAGCGGAAGAGAGGGGAGTATAGAGAAACAGAGACAAGCAGAGATGAATAGAGAGGAACGGAGAGGACTAGAGAGGAACAGAGAGGAGTAGAGAGGAACAGAGAGGACTAGAGAGGAACAGAGAGGAGTAGAGAGGACTAGAGAGAACCAGAGAGGACTAGAGAGGACTAGAGAGGACCAGAGAGGAGTAGAGAGGAGTAGAGAGGAAGAGAGGGGAGTATAGAGGAACAGAGATGAGCAGAGATGAATAGAGAGGAACGAAGAGGACTAAAGAGGAACAGAGAGGAGTAGAGAGGAGCAGTGAGGAACAGAGAGGACCAGAGAGGGGTAGAGAGGAGTAGAGAGGAAGAGAGAGGAGTATAGAGGAACAGAGACGAGCAGAGATGAATAGAGAGGAACGGAGAGGACCAGAGAGGAGTAGAGAGGAAGAGAGAGCAGTATAGAGGAACAGAGATGAGCAGAGATGAATAGAGAGGAGTAGAGAGGACTAGAGAGGACCAGAGAGGAGTAGAGAGGACTAGAGAGGACCAGAGAGGAGTATAGAGGAGCAGTGAGGAACAGAGAGGACCAGAGAGGTGTAGAGAGGAACAGAGAGGACCAGAGAGGACCAGAGAGGTGTAGAGAGGACCAGAGAGGTGTAGAGAGGACCAGAGAGGACCAGAGAGGACCAGCGAGGTGTAGAGAGGAACAGAGAGGACCAGAGAGGTGTTGAGAGGAACAGAAAGGAACAGAGAGGACCAGCGAGGTGTAGAGAGGAACAGAGAGGACCAGAGAGGAGTAGAGAGGTGTAGAGAGGACCAGAGAGGTGTAGAGAGGACCAGAGAGGACCAGAGAGGAGTAGAGAGAAGCAGAGAGGACCAGAGAGGTGTAGAGAGGAACAGAGAGGACCAGAGAGGTGTAGAGAGGAAGAGAGAGGAGTGGTGAGAAGCAGAGAGAACCAGAGAGGAGTAGAGAGGAACAGAGAGGATCAGAGAGGTGTAGAGAGGAACAGAAAGGACCAGAGAGGAGTAGAGAGGAGTAGGGAGGAGTAGAGAGGAGTAGAGATTACCAGAGAGGAGTAGAGAGGAACAGAGAGGAACAGAGAGGTGTAGAGAGAGGAACAGAGAGGACCAGAGAGAAGTAGAGAGGAGTAGAGAGGAGTAGAGAGGAACAGAGAGAAGCAGAGAGAAGCAGAGAGGACCCAGCAATCATTAAGAAAGTAAAGCTGTGGTTTTCATCATTCCTAGCTCGACAGTAGGCTCAGAATTTCCTCACCTCCCCACCTCCTCACACCTTTCCACATCAATAGCTGATGTATGATGAAGGCTGTGGGCATGATGACAGGTGGATGTGGTTACCACAACTCGAATGAAAGAATTCATAAGAAGGTTTGGATTTATGCCATTAATGTAGCATTTACGCTACATGCTACTAACTCTCAAAATACTGAGTGACCCCAGCACCCTGACAAGACTATATAATGGCTAACGCTAGCAATGAAGGCCAGGAGGACGTTGCTCTATTGAAGTCCCAGGCTAGACTCACACCATCCGTCCCAATCCAGGAGGAGGCCCAGGTCCATAAATCAAAGCAGGTGGTTTCCCCCCTCCTTCCAAAATGTCTCCACCACAGGAGAGAGGGGAGGGGGTGAAAGAGATAGACCTGGGGGCACAGGGCCTGGTTATGAGAGAGCGATGATAAAAGTCGGCCCGTAAATCAATTCCTCATCCTTTATCAAAGGCATATTTCAATCGGTGTGTGCCGTTTAACTAGCGCTAGTAAAACATTACAAATAAATAAAAAGGCTGAGGTTTGGGGCTTCCATCTGTGTGGAAACTACACTAAATATACCCCCCCCCCACCCCACACACTCCACAGGAAATGATCTGGGGCCTGATCTGAATTATCCCTCAGCCATGCATGAATACAGGATTCAAAGACACGGGGAGTCATGTTCAAACACAACGCTGTGGAGGGGAAATCCCCGGTGCTGTACTGGGGGCTTCAGACTGTTCTATCTAATCACAGATACTTCAGGCTAATGAACTGGCCAATGTACATGTTATGGCGTATACTGCACTTTACAGTAGATACGTAATGTTGAGAGGTGTTTTCCAAGTCTTTCGTTTGATTGATGTGTGCCGGATCAGATCATTACTGTACAGAATACTGTAGTCAGGTTTCATCATTCATTTTGAGATCGCTATATTGTGGAACTCTCCCTTTCACAAGCGTTTATTCTGTCTGCCGCAAAAGATTCTATGTGTTGTGTTTCATCATGCGGTAATGTTGTTGTTGTTGACTGAAGCCCCTGGACCTGATGTTCACTGACATCATATTTTAAATGTATTATTCTTTTTTATTTAACTTTTATTTAACTAGGCAAGTCAGTTAAGAACAAATTCTTATTTACAATCACGGCCTATGGGACTCCCAATCACAGCTGGTTGTGATACAGACTGGATTCGAACCAGGGTGTCTGTAGTGATGCCTCTAGCACTGAGATGCAGTGCCTTAGCAGTGCCGCTGCGCCACTCCGAAGCCCAATATGATATCACATCTGTTGTAGACTGCATAGTGTTGCATGGTGTTATCAATGGTGTTGCATGGTGTTATCAATGGTGTTACATGGTGTTATCAATGGTGTTACATGGTGTTATCAATGGTGTTACATGGTGTTATCAATGGTGTTACATGGTGTTATCAATGGTGTTACATGGTGTTATCAATGGCGTTATCAATGGTGTTACATGGTGTTATCAATGGTGTTACATGGTGTTATCAATGGTGTTACATGGTGTTATCAATGGTGTTACATGGTGTTATCAATGGTGTTACATGGTGTTATCAATGGTGTTATCAATGGTGTTACATGGTGTTATCAATGGTGTTACATGGTGTTATCAATGGTGTTATCAATGGTGTTGGTGTTATCAATGGTGTTACATGGTGTTATCAATGGTGTTACATGGTGTTATCAATGGCGTTATCAATGGTGTTACATGGTGTTATCAATGGTGTTACATGGTGTTATCAATGGTGTTATCAATGGTGTTACATGGTGTTATCAATGGTGTTATCAATGGTGTTCCATGGTGGTAAACACCTCTGCTAGGGAAATAGATTGAATCTACCACAGCCAGATACAGACATTAACGGCTAAATCCTGACTTAAGAGAATCTCAAACCTTCACTTCAAAAACTCTCATTTGGCATCAATGCATGATTTGTGGAGAAAGTTTGGCATTAAAAGTGTGTGTGTCTCTCAGGTCAGTATTCAGCTCTACAGTACGAGACCTGTCCTGACATTTCTGTAATGACACGTTATTTCATTCCTCTACGACTCACACAGCTGACGTTATGTCTAACACCCGTGAAGATAACCGGGACATCAGGGTAAACTGTGACTTAATACCGCGGAGACGGAGGACACCACCCTTCATTTGGATCTTTGATGTTCCTGAGCGACCGATGCACTCGGAGCCTTAATACACACCACCGTACAACATACCTGTGCTTCAGGAGACTGTGGACTGAACTGTTGGCTACTCAGACCCTTTTTAAATCGATCCGTGTACTAAAGAACCTCACATTGATATCATAAGCATATGTGACCCCTGAGGGCAGTGAACCTACAACCTTGATATTACCACGCTCTTATCAACTGAGCCACGCAAGACCACAATGGCCCACAACCAGTTTGACCTTTCATACCTGTCAAATGAACAGGTGACCCTACGAGGTTAGGATACATTGCTGTCTATGGGTGTATCCCAAAATGGAACCCTCTTCCCTACCTGGGGCACTACTTTTAACCAGAGCCTGATGGGCTGCGGTCAAAAGTAGTGCCCTACATAGGGAGCAGGGTGCCATTTGGGATGTAAACCTGTATCTGTCTATGCTGTGGAGGATGTGAATGATGTGTTTGTCTGATTTGTCTGAGCTGACTGAAAAAGGTCTGACCCTGCAGTGTGATGGAAGAGACAGACACCCTCACATCAAACACAGCAGGGAGAACGTGTTTCTATTCGGAGAAGCTATAGATATCTGGCGTCAACCAGAGGAGGCGTCCTGCTTTCCAGCTGCCTGTTGGTAGAATTGTTTTTAATTGTCTTGATTTGTCTGACGATTTATGTTTCAGTGGGGAATTGAAATACTACTGATAAGTGGGAAAGTATATGCTGTATATACTGTATACAGAATAAAATACCAAAAATACAAAATATCATATCTGCATGCATCAGTTCAGTGTACATGTTCACAATAGTCCCAAGCCACTGGGTAAATCAGTAGGTGACTGTGGTAGAAATAGGAGGGGAGAAGAGGATCGACAAGAGTCTGTTTTCATCTGACACCTGCACACCGAATGACCTTTGACCCTAACGTGCTCAGAACTAAGCAGTCAGAATTGTAGACACATAGAGAGAGGGGCTATATGTTTGAGGGGACGCATTCAAATAATGAATGGCACACACACACACACATTCCCGCCCCAACACACACTTCAGAGAAAGCTTCCTCCCCTCAGCCCGTCTCACACTAAGTAAAGTAGGGATTTGGAGAGAGAAGAGGGGATTGGGACTGGGGGGAATGAGGGAACATTGAACAGGCTATAGCAGGCTGCTCCTCCCCTCCTGAAGCCCAATATCAACAAGCTGGGCCCAGCTGTATTCAGTGGGGATAAAAGACACCTGCTGCCTGTTGCTGCAGGTCCATTCTAATGCACTACAAACATATCTGTACTGCTCTGGGACTGGGACAACAGGGACGGAGGTAGGAAGGACATTCGTACGCACACACACACACACACACACACACACACACACACACACACACACACACACACACACACACACACACACACACACATACACTCACACGCACACACACACACACACACACACACACACACACACACACACACACACACACACACACACACACACACACACACACACACACACACACACACACACACACACACACACACACACACACACACACACACACACACACACACACACACACACACACACACAGCACACAGGCCCAGCTCGGCAGTGCAACCAGTAAGCCTCTATGGCCCACAGGTGCAGATGCTAGCGATAACCTAGCCAAGTAGCACATGGGCTGCAAAATGTCTCACAGTAGGAATGCTGATCTAGGATCAGGTCCACCGTCTTATTCATTATGACATTAAAGGCTCAACTGATCCTAGATCAGCACCCCTACTCTGTCTTCCAGTAAACACTTGCAGCTAGTGGAGATGTGATGACTCACACACACTGCCAGGAAGGGGTGAAGTAACAACTGCTCAGTGCTCCTAGATTAATACAGCAGTAAACAGTTGGTTGATTAACCAGTCATCTGAGGAATACCTTTGAAATGATTTTTGTTACAGTCAGTAGACATGCATGACAGTGATTCATGTAATAGTACAGTTATCGTTTGTATTATCTGAATCGCGGGACTGATATTGCACATGGCTGTTGACATTGGCATTCACCACTAATGAAGATCCCTTAGGAAAAATACAGTTCCTCTAAGTCTACATTGAATGACTAGAATTATTAGTTGATAGAGAGAGAGAGAGAGAGAGAGAGAGAGAGAGAGAGAGAGAGATGATCATCTCATATGTAGCATCCGTAACGTCAAAGCAGCCTCCTCTTTGTAGTGTAATAAGCTCCTGTATACTCTTTAGTCTCTAGAGCCTTCTTCAAGGTTCAGTCGATCGCTGGGCTCAGGGACTCAGTGGAGGCTTGGCGAGGAGGTTGTGGGATGGAAAAGCATTTAAGCTGGATTCACAGTGGGGATCTCCACAGAGAGAGAGAGCTAGAGACCCAAACCAAGTCTTTGAAGTGGGGAAAATACCAGTTATGTTTTCCTAAAATAAAGGAACCATTGCGGGTTTGTAACTTCAATTTATCTCCTTGTACGAATAAAACTAAACATGAAGCAAACGCAAACACACACACAGGAATGCCTGCACACACACACACACACACACACACACACACACACACACACACACACACACACACACACACACACACACACACACACACACACACACAC
>NW_024609819.1:557500-562500 GCF_018296145.1 Oncorhynchus tshawytscha
GGTTTGTATTCTGTCCTGTAGGTTCAGGTTGTCTTTAATAGTTGATTCTAAGATTTGTATTTGATCATGTATATGTTTTTGCTGTTTGCTGTTTGTTATAGGGACCAAAGATTAGAGAAGTGGTTTTAAGCCACACATCTCCGTTTTGGATAGATAACTCTTTGTGTTATTTGTTTAGTGTTTTCCAGTCTATGGATTCTTCAATTACATTGAGCTGATTTCTGATGTGCTGTTCCTTCTTTTTCCGTAGTATATTTTGGTATTGCTTTAGTGATTCACCATAGTGAAGGCGTAGGCTCAGTGTAACGATGTACGCTGAGAGTCGGGAAGCAAGTTCAGCGAGTGAATACATTTAATAAATCAATGAACAAAACAGGAACCACAAACACACCGACATGAAACAGGAACAATGACGACTGGGGAAGAAACCAAAGGGAGTGACATGTAAAGGGCAGGTAATCAAGGAGGTGATGGAGTCCAGGTGAGCGCGTAACGCTGGTGGCAGGTGTGCGCCCTAACGAGCAGCCTGGTGACCTAGAGGCCGGAGAGGGAGCACAACTGACACTCAGGTTTTCTGGGTCTCTAAGTTTTTGGTTGGATAGGTTTCTTTCTCTCACTCAATTCAATTCAATTTCAATTTAAGGGCTTTATTGGCATGGCATATATATGTTAACAAATATGGGTTCTATTTACAATGGTGTTTGTTCTTCACTGGTTGCCCTTTTCTTGCTGTGATGGCACACTGTGGTATTTCACCCAGTAGATATGGGAGTTTATCGAAATTGGGTTTGTTGTTGAATTTTTTGTGTATCTGTGTAATCTGAGGGAAAAATGTGTCTCTAATATGGTCACACATTTGGCAGAATGTTGAGAGCCAGGTCTGCGTACGGCAGCCTTTCTCAATAGCAAGGCTATGCTCACTGAGTCTGTACGGCAGTTTGTGTCCGTCACAGTGGTCAGGTATTCTGCCACTGTTTACTCTCTGTTTAGGGCCAAATAGCATTCTAGTTTGTTCTGTTTTATGTTAATTCATTCCAATGTGTCAAGTAATTATATTTTTGTTTTTGCATTATTTGGTTGGGTCTAATTGTGTTGCTGTCCTGTGACTCTTTGGGCTCTGTTTGTGTTTGTGAACAGAGCCCCAGGAGCAGCTTGCTTAGGGGACTCTTCTTCAGGGTAATCTCTCAGTGGGTGATGGCTTTGTTATGGAAGGTTTGGGAAGCACTTCTTTTTAGGTGGTTGTAGAATTTAATGGCTCTTTTCTGGATAGTTTGCTGGTATCAGCCTAAAATCTCTCTCTCTCCTTGTCCCCTTTCATTCCATTCCTCTCTCCCTCTTTTTCAATCCCTCTCCTTCACTCAGTCACTCTTTCTTTTCCCTCTCTCTCTCTCTCTCTCTCTCTCTCTCTCTCTCTCTCTCTCTTTCTCTCTCTCTCTACCTCTCTCTCTCTACCTCTCTCTCTCTTTACCTCTCTCTCTCTCTCTTTACCTCTCTCTCTTTCTCTCTCTCTCTCTTTACTCTCTCTCTCTTTACCTCTCTCTCTCTTTTCCTCTCTCTGCCAACTCTCTTTTTTCTCTCTCCACGCCACCTCTCTCTTTACCTCTCTCTCTCTTTACCTCTCTCTCTTTCTCTTCTCTCTTTACTCTCTCTCTCTTTACCTCTCTCTCTTTCTCTCTCTTTACCTCTCTCTCTCTCTTTACCTCTCTCTCTCTTTACCGCTCTCTCTTTCTCTCTCTCTCTTTACCTCTCTCTCTTCCATGCCTCCACCTCTCTCTCTTTACTCTCTCTCTTTCTCTCTCTTTCTCTCTCTCTCTTTACCTCTCTCTCTTTCCTACCTCTCTCTTTCGCTCTCTCTTTACCTCTCTCTCTCTCTCTCTCTCTCTCTCTCTTTACCTCTCTCTCCAACTCTCTCTCTCTTTACGCCTCCATCCCTCTCTCTTTTTCTCTCTCCACGCCACCATCTTTCTCTCTCTCTCTCTCTCTCTCTCTTTACCTCTCTCTCTTTACCTCTCTCTCTCTCTTTACCTCTCTCTCTCTTTACCTCTCTCTCTTTACCGCTCTCTCTTTACCTCTCTCTCTCTTTACCTCTCTCTCTCTCTCTTTACCTCTCTCTCCAACTCTCTTTCACTCTCTCCATGCCTCCATCCCTCTCTCTTTCTCTCTCTCCACGCCACCATCCCTCTCTCTCTCTCTCGCTCTGGCTCTTCGCTCCGGGTGCTTTCGGTCCTCTCAGATTACAGTTGAATATTACAGGCCGTGACCAATCTCCAATTAACCAAATGTTGCCGGGGTATACTATCACCCATGACTCCTTTCATGGCCCTTTAAATGTCTTTTCAGGCGCTGGAATATTTTCGGTGCACATCAGAGTATGGTTGGCTGTTAAAACCAAACCCCCTCACTTTTTGACTTGGAAGCTTAACCCAAATAAATCAATCTCACTGTAATGTATTCAAACATAAGCGAAGATGTATTAACAGAAGCTCCAAATTGTATTTCAATCAAGTAAATTACCGCCGCAGTTCCACTTTTGAAAGGCTGACCGATGCGTTTTAGTCTTCATTTTGGCTAATAAAGAATCTGACACTTTTTTTTGCATTAAAATGAATGAAGCTTTGACAACGTTTGACAACGTTCCACAATCCACCGGTCAACATGTCTGAACCAGAGCACATCCGCACATTACTCCCCTTTGTATGTCTCCTCTCCGAGATGGCTTGGCCGTCCTGCCTGTGTGACATTTGTTATGTATCTATTATGATGTTAATGGGTCCCTTCTCACACTCACGTCCATGTGCCGCCATTCCTTTAAATGATAATTGGAAAATAATTAGAGGCTAAAAGGTTTATTTTCCCTCCAAACAGTATGGGTGGAATAAATCACAGAGTGGCAGCAAGGCAGCGAGGAGAGCTAGAGCCATGATACTAACCACTGCTGCCTGCTGCAGCCTGAGAGAGAGAGAGGCTGAACACATGGGGTGATGCAAGTCTAGGGCTGTCTGGTTAGAAAGAGTTCTCAGCATCATAACATCACCCAAACTTTTGGGATTTGGGGATTTTGTATGTCAGAATTTGACAAGTGCATCAACTATCAGAACTTTGAGCGAGTGCACAAACCCCTTTGTCTCTCTTGATACATTTTTTGGGGTTGGCTTCAACTGCTTTATTCTGTTGAATACTTTTATGTGTTTCAGTAGACTTCTCTCTCTCTCTCTCTCTTCAATTCAAATGGCTTTATTGGCATGGGAAACATTTGTTTACAATGGCACAGCAAGTGAAATAGATTCTCCACAACACACCAGCACTCATATACATAGTGGACTTGAACCTCTCTGTCCATATACCACTCAAATACACCGTGGAATTGAACCTCTCTGTCCATATACCACTCATATACACAGTGGAATTGAACCTCTCTGTCCATATACCATTCACATACACAGTGGACTTGAACCTCTCTGTCCATATACCACTCATATACACAGTGGAATTGAACCTCTCTGTCCATATACCACTCAAATACACCGTGGAATTGAACCTCTCTGTCCATATACCACTCATATACACAGTGGAATTGAACCTCTCTGTCCATATACCACTCAAATACACAGTGGAATTGAACCTCTCTGTCCATATACCATTCACATACACAGTGGACTTGAACCTCTCTGTCCATATACCACTCAAATACACAGTGGAATTGAACCTCTCTGTCCATATACCATTCACATACACAGTGTGACTTGAACCTCTCTGTCCATATACCACTCAAATACACAGTGGAATTGAACCTCTCTGTCCATATACCATTCACATTCACAGTGGAATTGAACCTCTGTGTCCATATACCACTCATATACACAGTGGAATTGAACCTCTGTGTCCATATACCACTCATATACACAGTGGAATTGAACCTCTCTGTCGATATACCACTCACATACACAGTGGAATTGAACCTCTCTGTCCATATACCACTCATATACACAGTGGAATTGAACCTCTCTGTCCATATACCACTCAAATACACCGTGGAATTGAACCTCTCTGTCCATATACCACTCATATACACAGTGGAATTGAACCTCTCTGTCCATATACCACTCAAATACACAGTGGAATTGAACCTCTCTGTCCATATACCATTCACATACACAGTGGACTTGAACCTCTCTGTCCATATACCACTCAAATACACAGTGGAATTGAACCTCTCTGTCCATATACCATTCACATACACAGTGGACTTGAACCTCTCTGTCCATATACCACTCAAATACACAGTGGAATTGAACCTCTCTGTCCATATACCATTCACATACACAGTGGACTTGAACCTCTCTGTCCATATACCACTCAAATACACAGTGGAATTGAACCTCTGTGTCCATATACCACTCAAATACACAGTGGAATTGAACCTCTCTGTCGATATACCACTCACATACACAGTGGAATTGAACCTCTGTCGATATACCACTCACATACACAGTGGAATTGAACCTCTGTGTCCATATACCACTCATATACACAGTGGAATTGAACCTCTGTGTCCATATACCACTCATATACACAGTGGAATTGAACCTCTGTCGATATACCACTCACATACACAGTGGAATTGAACCTCTCTGTCGATATACCACTCACATACACAGTGGAATTGAACCTCTGTGTCCATATACCACTCAAATACACAGTGGAATTGAACCTCTGTGTCCATATACCACTCAAATACACAGTGGAATTGAACCTCTCTGTCCATATACCATTCACATACACAGTGGAATTGAACCTCTGTCGATATACCACTCACATACACAGTGGAATTGAACCTCTGTGTCCATATACCACTCATATACACAGTGGAATTGAACCTCTGTGTCCATATACCACTCATATACACAGTGGAATTGAACCTCTCTGTCGATATACCACTCACATACACAGTGGAATTGAACCTCTGTGTCCATATACCACTCACATACACAGTGGAATTG
>NW_024609819.1:567500-642500 GCF_018296145.1 Oncorhynchus tshawytscha
CACAATCTTCTTAATAATTAGATTTATCTGCAAAACTTCTCGCCGTACGAGACCTCAGGGATTCTCGCTGTGGCCAACTTTACTTTGTACGATCTAGACTCGTCTCTTTCTGCCCTCAATTAAAAGTTTTAACTTTGTAGCTTGTTACAGCTCGGCATGTGCTCATCATTATATTAAACTTGCGGTTCTCTGGTTTTCTACAGTCCGTACTGAACTATCAACAAAATATCCCATTGGGTCTCAATAGCAAGAGCAGCAAAGAGCCAGCTGAATTTAACGGCATATGATTTACAGAACTGTGGCCCTCATCCCAAATGGCACCCTATTCCCTAAATGGTGTCCTTGTCTAAAGTAGTGCACTAACAAAGGGATAGGGTGGCATTTAGGACCAGCAATGTATGTCCCCAAACTAACTGACAAGCAGCCCTCGACCAAGCAGCCCTTTGTTAGTGAGCTCTTATGGTTGATGATCAAGATAATCTGGGATATTGATCTCAGAAACTTAAAAGAAGTTACTGGTTGTTTTCTTCTATCGTTTCATCCACAAGCCTCTCTCTCTCTCTCTCTCTCTCTCTCTCTCTCTGTCTCTCTCTCTCATGGTTACTTGTTTACAGCCAAACCACTTCAAATCATAAACACAGATAGCGTACTCCAACAGAACACACACACGGGCAACATAAATCCCACATCAATTTGAAAAACCAAACCCAAGCAAACATGACTCCCTCCTTCTCCTCCGCACGTTCAAAGGGGACAACTTCATCTTCCCCAATTTAAGAGGAATCACTCTTAAAACCTGGAAGATGGTAGTGGGGCTTCAAACCGATAGTGTCCGGAATGCTTCATCATCACAACAACAAGAGGAACAATGGGGGGTCAACCCTGGTGAGGCCTCTTCACCCCAACATCAAAACACACACAGAGGGACAAACAGGGACTCATTCCACTTATCGCCTAAGTATCTAGGTTGGAGAGGGTTGGAGAGTTGAGTGGATTACCCATGGTCCTTGCTGCCTGTTGCACCCAGGGGCCGCCACGTTGAAAGGAAGGATCAGGAGGACCTCTGTGGATTTGGGAATCTTGGGATACTGCCTTCACCATCCCCCGTTGGAAATGCCCAACATCCCTCAGCCAATATGTATTCCAATGTGTTGAGAATGTTTAGGATTTGGTTAGTGTTAATCATATGCAAACACAGAGTGGAGTTTCTTATTTTATGTTTCACATCAAATCCAAGGTGTTGGTTTGACTTGGTTTGGACCTGGCACTATTGTGACCCGACTTAAACACCTTGAAGTGAATGAACGGACCCCCCTGGTCACAATAGACTGGGGCTTTCCCCAACCAAACACTGTGACTATACGCCTGGCCAAACACCCTGAAACCATGGATTAAGTATGTTTCATCTCTCTCTATTTCTCTCTCCCTCTGTTCCCCCCCCCTCTCTCTCTCCATCTCTTCCTCCCCCTTTCTCTGTCTCTTCTTCTATCTTCCACCTCCCATCTCTCTCTTTAACAGGAGCTGCTCCCGTTTCAGTGTAGAGAGTTCATGTTAGACCAGGGGAGACCAGGGGAGACCAGGCAGAGTAGTGAGTTAGTGTTAGACCAGGGGAGACCAGTCAGAGTAGTGAGTTAGTGTTAGACCAGGGGAGACCAGGCAGAGTAGTGAGTTAGTGTTAGATCAGGGAGACCAGTCAGAGTAGTGAGTTAGTGTTAGACCAGGGAGACCAGTCAGAGTAGTGAGTTAGTGTTAGACCAGGGGGAGACCAGTCAGAGTAGTGAGTTAGTGTTAGACCAGGGAGACCAGTCAGAGTAGTGAGTTAGTGTTAGACCAGGGAGACCAGTCAGAGTAGTGAGTTAGTGTTAGACCAGGGAGACCAGGCAGAGTAGTGAGTTAGTGTTAGACCAGGGGAGACCAGTCAGAGTAGTGAGTTAGTGTTAGATCAGGGGAGACCAGTCAGAGTAGTGAGTTAGTGTTCGACCAGGGGAGACCAGTCAGAGTAGTGAGTTAGTGTTAGACCAGGGGAGACCAGTCAGAGTAGTGAGATAGTGTTAGACCAGGGGTGACCAGTCAGAGTAGGGAGTTGGTGTTAGACCAGGGGAGACCAGTCAGAGTAGTGACTTAGTGTTAGACCAGGGGAGACCAGTCAGAGTAGTGAGTTAGTGTTAGACCAGGGAGACCAGAGTAGTGAGTTAGTGTTAGACCAGGGAGACCAGTCAGAGTAGTGAGTTAGTGTTAGACCAGGGAGACCAGGCAGAGTAGTGAGTTAGTGTTAGACCAGGGAGACCAGTCAGAGTAGTGAGTTAGTGTTAGACCAGGGGGACCAGTCAGAGTAGTGAGTTAGTGTTAGACCAGGGGAGACCAGTCAGAGTAGTGAGTTAGTGTTAGACCAGGGGAGACCAGTCAGAGTAGTGAGTTAGTGTTAGACCAGGGGAGACCAGTCAGAGTAGTGAGTTAGTGTTAGACCAGGGGAGACCAGTCAGAGTAGTGAGTTAGTGTTAGACCAGGGGAGACCAGTCAGAGTAGTGAGTTAGTGTTAGACCAGGGGAGACCAGTCAGAGTAGTGAGTTAGTGTTAGACCAGGGGAGACCAGTCAGAGTAGTGAGTTAGTGTTAGACCAGGGGAGACCAGTCAGAGTAGTGAGTTAGTGTTAGACCAGGGGAGACCAGTCAGAGTAGTGAGTTAGTGTTAGACCAGGGAGACCAGTCAGAGTAGTGAGTTAGTGTTAGACCAGGGGAGACCAGTCAGAGTAGTGAGGTGAGACCAGTAGACCAGAGTAGTGAGTTAGTGTTAGACCAGGGAGACCAGTCAGAGTAGTGAGTTAGTGTTAGACCAGGGAGACCAGTCAGAGTAGTGAGTTAGTGTTAGACCAGGGAGACCAGTCAGAGTAGTGAGTTAGTGTTAGACCAGGGAGACCAGTCAGAGTAGTGAGTTAGTGTTAGACCAGGGAGACCAGTCAGAGTAGTGAGTTAGTGTTAGACCAGGGAGACCAGACCAGGGAGACCAGTCAGAGTAGTGAGTTAGTGTTAGACCAGGGAGACCAGTCAGAGTAGTGACTTAGTGTTAGACCAGGGAGACCAGTCAGAGTAGTGAGTTAGTGTTAGACCAGGGGGAGACCAGTCAGAGTAGTGAGTTAGTGTTAGACCAGGGAGACCAGTCAGAGTAGTGAGTTAGTGTTAGACCAGGGAGACCAGGGAGACCAGTCAGAGTAGTGAGTTAGTGTGTTAGTGAGTTAGTGTTAGACCAGGGAGACCAGGGAGACCAGTCAGAGTAGTGAGTTAGTGTTAGACCAGGGGAGACCAGGGAGACCAGTCAGAGAGTTAGTGTTAGACCAGGGAGACCAGTCAGAGAGTGAGTTAGTGTTAGACCAGGGAGACCAGTCAGAGTAGTGGTGTTAGACCAGGGAGACCAGTCAGAGTAGTGACTTAGTGTTAGACCAGGGAGACCAGTCAGAGTAGTGAGTTAGTGTTAGACCAGGGAGACCAGGGAGACCAGTCAGAGTAGTGAGTTAGTGTTAGACCAGGGAGACCAGTCAGAGTAGTGACTTAGTGTTAGACCAGGGAGACCAGGGAGACCAGTCAGAGTAGTGAGTTAGTGTTAGACCAGGGAGACCAGGGAGACCAGTCAGAGTAGTGAGTTAGTGTTAGACCAGGGAGACCAGGGAGACCAGTCAGAGTAGTGACTTAGTGTTAGACCAGGGAGACCAGGGAGACCAGTCAGAGTAGTGAGTTAGTGTTAGACCAGGGAGACCAGGGAGACCAGTCAGAGTAGTGAGTTAGTGTTAGACCAGGGAGACCAGGGAGACCAGTCAGAGTAGTGAGTTAGTGTTAGACCAGGGAGACCAGGGAGACCAGTCAGAGTAGTGAGTTAGTGTTAGACCAGGGAGACCAGGGAGACCAGTCAGAGTAGTGACTTAGTGTTAGACCAGGGAGACCAGGGAGACCAGTCAGAGTAGTGACTTAGTGTTAGACCAGGGAGACCAGGGAGACCAGTCAGAGTAGTGAGTTAGTGTTAGACCAGGGAGACCAGTCAGAGTAGTGAGTTAGTGTTAGACCAGACCAGGGAGACCAGTCAGAGTAGTGACTTAGTGTTAGACCAGGGGAGACCAGTCAGAGTAGTGAGTTAGTGTTAGACCAGGGGAGACCAGGCAGAGTAGTGAGTTAGTGTTAGACCAGGGGAGACCAGTCAGAGTAGTGACTTAGTGTTAGACCAGGGGTGACCAGTCAAAGTAGTGACTTAGTGTTAGACCAGGGGAGACCAGGGGAGACCAGTCAGAGTAGTGACTTAGTGTTAGACTAGGGGAGACCAGGGAATCCAGCCGGAACACGTTGAAAGACAGGCCTGCTACTCTTTAATGTGGCTCCAGCTGCAGCTCTCTGGTCCTCCTAATGAGGTGCTGTACACACACACACACACACACACACACACACACACACACACACACACACACACACACACACACACACACACACACACACACACACACACACACACACACACCACACCACACCATAACACAACACAACACACACACATGCAGACACAGCCGCCGATGATGATGATTATCATTATGTTGGTTACTCATCCAAATACCTCCAGGGACCGAAACAGAGACAAAGGTTCTCCACCCTTCCAAACCTCAAACCCCCAGACACCGACCCAGGACCCCCCACCTCCAGCCCCCCAGCATTGGCACAGGACCTCAGGTAAACACCCATCCAGGTCCCACCCCCCACTTCCATCAGTCACCTCAGCCCTGGCCAGCACCCAGGCCGCTACCTTACTGTCTGCCAATGCAGAGGGGGTTAGAGATGAGCCGTGGCCCTGTAGGCCCCTCAGGCCTGGGGTTCACACAGCATAGAGGTGGGGAGGAGCTGTGGCCCTGTAGGCCCCTCAGGCCTGGGGTTCACACAACATAGAGGTGGGGAGGAGCTTTGGCCCTGTAGGCCCCTCAGGCCTGGGGTTCACACAACATAGAGGTGGGGAGGAGCTTTGGCCCTGTAGGCCCCTCAGGCCTGGGGTTCACACAACATAGAGGTGGGGAGGAGCTGTGTCCCTGTAGGCCCCTCAGGCCTGGGGTTCACACAACATAGAGGTGGGGAGGAGCTGTGTCCCTGTAGGCCCCTCAGGCCAGGGGTTCACACAACATAGAGGTGGGGAGGGGCCGTGGAAAAGGTGTGGAGCTGCTGAACACCTTCCATTGTCCGATGCTTTAATGCGGCTGATTTTATAGCCACTAGGGTCTCGTTTGGTTGGGTTTGAGGGGTGGACACAGGGCAGATATGATCTGAGTGATGGATGGATGGGAGAGAGAGAGAGAGAGAGGGAGAGAAGCACAGTCACCAGATGGTGACAAGGTAGTACGGGTTGGACCTCCATCACTCGGTGGCGTCATCGCCGTTGTTATCATCATTCCACAGATGCCACAGTAACAAAAGTAGATTGGGGGCTAATGACTTTCAATGGGAGCTAAAGACTGATTCGGCAAGTGATGTAGTTGAGTCACTAAACCTCAAGTCTGAATCGAGTCCCAAGTCCCCTGTGCTCGAGTCTGAGTCCGAGTCACCAGTGGTTGAGTCACGAGACCCCAGCGGTAACAGTCTAAATCATCTTGTAATACTTATCTGTTTGTTGACTGAAGCGTCCTGGCCACTATGATGCTTTCAATTGTGTATTGTATGAAAGAGGTCAAATACAGGTGTACCAGTCCACTATAAAATAGTCCTCATTTGATCAGCCTTTTGCCAGCCCTTTGATAGAGTGAAGGGCCCAACTAAGAGAGATATAATGAGAGAGTGAGCGAAAGAGACTTCATTAAAAGCTGTGTGTGTGTGTGTGGGTGTGGATGGGTACGTGTGTGTGTGGGACAGTGGTACAGCCCATTGAACAGGCCGACAGGGCTAATCCCCAGCACCATCAAAGGAGCCAGAGAAGGGGAGTCTGGGCCATGACAGCACAGCACAGAGCACACAGAGGACAGGAGAGAGGTTAATGGAGGGGGAGGAGAGAGGAGGAGAGGTTAAGGGAGATGAGGAGAGGAGAGGTTAAGGGAGGAGAGGAAGGGACCATAAGGGAATCAGTCAGGTAGGCAGAGAGCCAGAGAGAGAGAGTGAGGTGAAGTTGAGCAGGAAAGAGTGATATAAAAAAATATATATTATTTCACCTTTATTTAGCCAGGTAGGCCAGTTGAGAACAAATTCTTATTTACAACTGTGACCTGGCCAAGATAAAGCAAAGCAGTGCGACAAAAACAACAACACAGAGTTACACATGGAGTAAACAAACATACAGTCAATAACACAATAGAAAAATCTATATACAGTGTGTGCAAATGGAGTAAGGAGGTAAGGCAGTAAATAGGCCGTAGTAGCAAAAAATGTACAATTTAGCAAATTAACACTGAAGTGATAGATGTGCAGATGATGATGTGCAAGTAGAAATACTGGTGTGCAAAAAAGTAAATAAAAACAATATGGGGATGAGGTAGGTAGATTGGAGGGGCTATTTACAGATGGGCTATGTACAGCTGCAGCGATCGGTAAACTGCTCAGATAGCTGATGCTTAAAGTTAGTGAGGGAGATATAAGACTCCAGCTTCAGTGATTTTTGCAATTCGTTCCAATCATTGGCAGCAGAGAACTGGAAGGGAATGCAACCAAGGGAGGTGTTGGCCTTGGGGATGACCAGTGAGATATACCTGCTGGAGCGCGTGCTACGGGTGGGTGCTGCTATGGTGACCAGTGAGCTGAGATAAGGTGGGTCTTTACGTAGCAAAGACTTATAGATGACCTGGAGCCAGTAGGTCTAGCGACGAATATGTATCGAGGGCCAGCCGACTAGAGCATACAGGTCATAGTGGTGGGTAGTATATGGGGCTTTGGTGACAAAACTAATGGCACTGTGATAGACTGCATCCAGTTTGCTGAGTAGAGTGTTGGAGGCTAATTTATAAATGACATCACCAAAGTCGAGGATCGGTAGGATAGTCCGTTTTACAAGGGAATGTTTGGCAGGGTGAGTGAAGGAGGCTTTGTTACGAAATAGGAAGCTGATTCTAGATTTAATTTTGGATTGGAGACGCTTAATATGAATCTGGAAGGAGAGTTTACAGTCTAGCCAGACACCAAAAGAGTGATCTGATGATCTGATGCCTCCTGTGATAACCAGTGTGATTATTACCTCGGAGGGCCCTGGACTGATGTGGACTGGACTGGTCTGGGTAACACAGAGAGAGTCTATATTATCTGATAGAGATGGGGAGATAGAGTCACTTGGCTGCTGGTGATATGAGAACCTTCCAGGATCTCTGCTCTGCCCCTTTTTAATCTATTTAGCCTCTTCTCCTGTCTCTCCTCTCTCGCCCCATTCTCTCCCTCCTGTTCTCTCTTCCCTCCTCCCCTGCTGGCATCAGTCTCCTCTCTGGCGCAGGACACAGGGAGGTAGTGTTGGTCAGAGCTGGGCTGGCAGGGCTCCCGTCAAATAGAGATGAAGCTCCCTAGCATCCTCACACAGCCGTGTCTGATCCCCGGCCAGATCCTCCCCAGGGGTCAACCTCCTTCGCCCCCTCACCAAACACACGCAGTCCCCAGAGCTGTCACAGACACACAAGGGTTCATGCATACACACACAACACGCCACTCTTAGAGAGAGAGAGAGAGAGAGAGAGAGAGAGAGAGAGAGGTAAGGCTAGTAGTTAACCTGTGACTGGGAGTGTTGACCCCATGTGAAGAGCAGGGCTCAGTCAGAGAGGGGAGGTTTTCTATCAGTCAGTGCTTATAACACAGCATGGGGAGTATTTCATTTAGAACCATTTATCTCCGTGGCTCAGTGTCTGATCACTCAGCGTGCACTAACCCCGCTGATTAAGAGGTGTTGGTAACACCCTTACCAATGTGGTGATTGAAGGTTTCGTAGCTCAGTCGTTGACGTGAGGCTCTCTCTATGATAACAGACTCACAAGCCTCACGATGTCTTGGAGAGAGTACATCTCCAATGCAAAAAGATACATCTTGCTTTTCACTACAACACCTTATTCAGGCCAAAATGTGAAAGCCTATCTCTCATAGCTTCTCTATATATCCCCCCCCCCCTCTCTCTCTCTCTCTCTCTCTCCCTCTCCCCTCTCTCCACACATTGTTTATCACCAATTACATAAAGCTGTAGCAGCTTGCCGCTAGGTTCTAGCTGCCGTAGCCAGACAGAGAGAGACAGGGCCCATTCACATGCAGATGTCGCTAGATAAATCCCCATCTTGTTTTGTTGTGGGATGGCTCATTTTGTTCAGGCTCTCCCCCTCTCCCTTCCTTCGCCCGCAGGCTCACTCACATCCACCCCCTTGTTTGTCTCTCGTTGTTCGCAACGTGCCGTGAACGAAAGAAACGCGAAAACGAAATGTGTGGAGGCGGAACAAAAATGTTAATTGGTCGCATGGCACTATATAATCCACCCCTCCACTCTTTCGCTCCCTCCTTCTCTCGTTACCTCTATAGATGACTGATAAATATTTAATTGCGAACGTGAATCTTTATTCTCATAATCCCCCTCTCCCATCCCTTCTGCTTTGAGCTCATCCCCCTGTTCACAACATCCATCTAACAATAGGCCTGACGCAAGAGTCTCTCTCTCTCTCTCTCACACCCAAATAAATGCCCAAACAAATCTCTCTCTCTCTCTCTCTCTCTCTCTCTCTCTCTCTCTCTCTCTCTGCCCCCTTTAAGACATATTCAACTGTGCCACAAGTCAGAGAAACGAGAGATGGGGCTCTACATTAGGTAGTGAAATTAACTCTAGTACTAATGTATTGTGTACTGTCTCATTGTCACAAAGGTGTCACGAAGATTATCTTCCACACCTCCGCCTGAAACAAGTCTGTCTTTCTTCTCTGATACAGGATCTGTGGCTTCCTTTTGCTGCCAGATGGTCCTCCAACTTCCAGCAATTAACCATAGTGATAATGGATCTGGGGCTTCTTTTCTCTGCCAGAGAGTGCTCCAACTTCCAGTGTTAAACCATAGTGGTAGTTACAACTTCTAATTATTTCATACCCCTTGGTTGTCTGGGTACGGGACGATGCAAAAGTATTGGTGGAAGAAGAAGAGAAGAGAGAGAGAGAAGACAGAATGAAAAAGAGAGGCATGCTGGAATGATTGACAGCACCCGTTCCCGTAGGAACTCATTAAGGCTTCTGACTAAAAGCTAGTGGGCACTCTCTCCTCCTCTTCTCTCTCCTCTTCTCCCTCTCCTCTCCACTTATCTCTCCTCTGTCTCCTCTTCTCTCTCCTTTCCTCTTCTCTCCTCTCCTTTCCTCTTCTCTCCTCTCTTCTTCTCTCTCCTCTCCTCTTTCTCCTCTTTATCCTCTCCTCTCTCCTCTTCTTTCTTCCTCTTTCCCCTCTCTCTCATCTTCTCTTCTCTCTTCTCCTCCATGGTCCTCCTTTTAGACCTAACATTCAATCAGATAGACGGAAAGAGAGAGAGAAAGAGAGAGAGAGAGAAGAAACAACTGCCTTATCTCTGCAGCAGCACCACCACAGAAAGAAGAGTAAACTTAACACGCTGTGCTCTTTATCTCATCTGATCTGACGCTTGCTTTTAAAACATATTTTTTGGGGGCCTCATCTTCTCTTTCATTCAGAGTTCCTCTGCAAGGGTTTCTGTTCAGACTGTGTTCTTTTTCAGCCCCCTCTGTGACTTTTTGTGCTTGGTCCTTAGTAGTCTCTCTCGGTTTCTCTTCTTTGCTCCCTCTCTCGTTCTCTCTTCTTTCTCTGTTTTGGAGGCAGGGGTAAGGGTTCTGAAAGTCTCTTGAAGTGCTTGGTCCTCTGAAGGAAGTTAAAATAACTTTGTGGTACTATAATGAAGTACATAGAGATCGCATGACTGGTGTGAAACTTTCGCTCCCTCAAAAGTTTGGTCTCCTCCATTAACGATATACCATCTTTGACATCAGTGATGTTAACCCAATCTGTTAACCCATGTTCATAATCTAGTGGTAGGCACATAGAAATTGAATTATATTTCTTTGGGTTGGCATCTCTTCACCAAATTATGTTCAGAATTAAGTTCTGGGTTGAGAAGTGCAGAGATTTTCAATAGGTATCAATTATGGTGAACTGCACCACTCGCTCGACCATTGAATTTCCTCACCAACATTGTAAACCACCAGAGAGTAAAAGGTGATGAGACATGCTCTTCTTAGATATATTCCATGTCCAGACTTGACACAGTTTCTGACACTGGCAATTATGACCTGCCAATTAAACAGAGAGAAAGAGGGATGAGAGGGAGAGAGGGATGTGTGCCTCTGAGTTTGTAATCCGCTCTCAAATTAGGCGACCAACAGACAGACCTTCAGAGCATCGGATATGGTTCACTCACTGTTCCTCATTAGACATTTGTCTGTCATGACACAAACACACACACACACTGGCAGGCACTCACGCACGAATACACAAGCACGCACACACTCAATCACATAGAGACATTCCTTGTCGGAGGGCCTTGTACAAACTTTGAATTTGTACATTCAAGCAGAACATGGCTTTTTTCCCATTTAAACATCAGCCAATGGATATCTACCTGCTCCACCATGACAGAGCTGGTCAGGAGGGGGCATCCTATCTTGCTAGTCTATACCCTCCACTGGCTGCAAACAACCATCATACCGAACATCTCAGCAGAATCTCAGTTTATAACACCTTTAGTGAAATTAAAAAAGATAGTTTATCGCCTTCAAAAACTAAACAATCCATATCTGCATCCATTGTGGTTGTGAATTCAAAGAAATGTCTGCAGGACAGGTCAGTCTTGGGCATCTACATCCAGTGAACATGTCTGAAGGACAGGTCAGTGTTGGGCGTCTACATCCAGTGAACATGTCTGAAGGACAGGTCAGTGTTGGGCATCTACATCCAGTGAACATGTCTGCAGGACAGGTGAGTCTTGGGCGTCTACATCCAGTGAACATGTCTGAAGGACAGGTGAGTCTTGGGCGTCTACATCCAGTGAACATATCTGAAGGACAGGTGGGTCTTGGGCGTCTACATCCAGTGAACATGTCTGAAGGACAGGTAAGTCTTGGGTGTCTACATCCAGTGAACATGTCTGAAGGACAGGTGAGTCTTGGGCGTCTACATCCAGTGAACATGTCTGAAGGACAGGTGAGTCTTGGGCGTCTACATCCAGTGAACATGTCTGAAGGACAGGTGAGTATTGGGCGTCTACATCCAGAGGACATGTCTGAAGGACAGGTACATCTGTCCAGAGGACATGTCTGAAGGACAGGTGAGTCTTGGGCGTCTACATCCAGTGAACATGTCTGAAGGACAGGTGAGGGGCGTCTACATCGAGAGAACATGTCTGAAGGACAGGTGAGTCTAGGGGGTCTACATCCAGTGAACATGTCTGAAGGACAGGTGAGTCTTGGGCGTCTACATCCAGAGGACATGTCTGAAGGACAGGTGAGTCTTGGGCGTCTACATCCAGAGGACATGTCTGAAGGACAGGTGAGTCTTGGGCGTCTACATCCAGAGGACATGTCTGAAGGACAGGTACATCTGGGTCGTCTACATCCAGAGGACATGTCTGAAGGACAGGTGAGTCTTGGGCGTCTACATCCAGTGAACATGTCTGAAGGACAGGTGAGTCTTGGGCGTCTACATCCAGAGGACATGTCTGCAGGACAGGTGGGTCTTGGGCGTCTACATCCAGTGAACATGTCTGAAGGACAGGTGAGATGTTGTAATGGGAGAAATGCGGAGGGGTGGTATGGGGAAACACTTGGAGTTTAGGATGTTGTTGTTGAAACCGTGATTCCACTATTTACCACTATGTTTGGGCTCGGTTTTTAACAGTCGGAAATTAATGGATGATTTGAGCGATCATAAAAAAAAGCCACTTTGGTGTCGAGCCAACGGTTAAATAAAAGTGATTCAGAAGAAAGCAGAAGATCAATAGGAGTTTATATCACTCTGCAAATCCCCCTTCGCTTTGTGTCTCTATTTGAAGTCTGAGAGTGAAGCGCTCACTCACTTTATATCAAAGAGCTGTCATCTTCGCAGCGGCTACTGTAGAAAATATTATGCTTTAGGTGCTTCAGTTACCTTTTCTTCAAGGTTTCTGAGACTGAACTTCAAATACCATAGACTCCTTTCTTTCTCTCTTCCCACTCCAACTTTCTCAAGACGTGTTTGCGTCATAGGAAAGTTGGCACATGCGTGCATGCAGTCGGACGGTCGGTTTCTGAGGTTAAAGTTGCGTTAAGTCGACTACTCATTGAGATGAATTAGGAAATGGATCGTCTGAGATCTGACGCTGTCGGAGCAGGATGCTGTTGATGACTCAACATTGATGTGAAGACTGACAAAAGTGGGTTGAAACATTCATCTTGTAGAAGACTCTTCTCATTGATTTCTCATTGGCCTGCTTAATTTAAGGCTGAGTCCCAAATGGCACCCTATTACCTACATAGTGCACTACTCTTGGCCAGAAACCTATGGGCACTGGTAAAAAAAAGAAGAAAAAAAAGTAGTGCACTACATAGGAAATATGGTATCATTTGGGACTCAGCCTTAAATTAAGCAGGCCAATGAGAAATTAGCTTCATGAGAAAAGACTGACACTAACCACAGCCAACAACAAAAAACTCCAAGGCCTCTTCAGACGTCATGGCCCGGGCCGCTAACGCAAATAAACAACCGTGTGTGTGTTTGTTTGTTTGAGGGTCAATGTCACCGGGTGCGACCATGGCTCTTGGCTCGAGTCGCCGTCTCCCAGGCCCCAGAATGTCCTCCACCAATCAGATGCTTTCTCTGGCACGCTTCAGGATGACCGCAGAGGAACAAGGAAACAAACGCTGGGCAAACAAACCGGGCTTGAGCCAAAGCCACCAACCCTGATGATCCCCTCATAGCAGCAGTAATCTGAGGCAGAAGAGTGGTTCTTAGGCTTTTGTGGGAATGTTTAGATGTGGTCCCCTTTCCTTGCTCTGTATATTCAACCCTAAATCTCCCTATTTCTTTTTCTTTCTTTCTCCTCTCTCGATCTCTTTCTTTTCTTTCCCTTCCCCCTCCTTCTTATTGTCCTTCAAACCTTACTCTCTCTCTCCTTTCCCCCTCCATCTCTCTTCCACTCTCACTCTCTCTCTCCCCATCTCCTCTCTATCCCCACTAACTCTCTCTCTCCCTGGGCCCATCTGGGCCGTCTGGTGCGGTGGGGAACGTCCCCCATCCCTGTCCTCCCTGTCAGAGAAGCTCTGCGGGGCCCCGTGGGGACACAAAGGCAGGATTACTGCAGCTGCCAGTCACGCTAAGATCCTCAGCCAGCTCTCCGAGGGCCCAGCCTAGCGCCCGTGTCCTCCTCAAAGATCCTCGCTGCACCCCGTCACAAAGGGACGTCATTAGACCCAACACAAAATCCCCCCCGTCTTCTTATGGTTCTTAGGCAACAACGCAGTCAGGAGGCCAAATAGCCTGATTAGGAAAGATAATACTGGTTTGTAAGTGGGAGTGAAGGAAATGTCATCTGGTGATAATGAGGAGGAGGGAGGACATGTTGGAGGACAGCGTGCTGTTAGGTTTTGCATAGAACAATGTGAAATGAGAATGTGTGTGTGTGTGTGATGTAGCCAGCAGCATACTACCCTGCATCCCACTGCTGGCTTGCCCCTGAAGCTAAGCAGGGTTGGTCCCTGGATGGTAGACCAGACGCTGCTGGAAGTGGTGTTGGAGGGCAAGTAGGAGGCTTTCTTCTGGTAAAAACAAAAAATATCCCAATGCCACAGGGCAGGACATTGCCGTCTTTCGGATGGCATGTTAAACGGGTGTCCTGACTAAATACCCAATCTGGCCCTCATACCATCATGGCCACCTAATCATCCCCAGTTTACAATTGGCTCATTCATCCCACCTCCTCTCCCCTGTAACTATTCACCAGGTCGTTGGGGAGTAGTTTTGTGTTCTCAGTCAACTTACCTGGTAAATTAAGGGTTAAATAAATTAATTCAAATAAAATGATGTGGGTTTTGGTTGGATCTGTTATGAGGTTGTCATGCGTTTTCTGTATAGTTTGTGGAGGGAGAGATTACTTACAAGTAGTCTTGGTTAGTTGAGACCAAAGTAATTAGACGGTAAACTTGTAAAAAGCGAAATACAAGTTTTCAGGGTAGTGTTCTTTAAGTGTCTTTGCCAGATAATTCCATAAATATTGATTTAATTTAGACTGATTTAGCAATATCAAAAATGTTAATTTCCAATCAAGAAATTATTATGCACAAGCGAAAATCTAAAATAATTATTTATTAAGCTTTCTTAATTATACATTAAAAAGATTTGTTTTAATTTTAAACTTTCCAAAGAATATTTCATTTTCTTGATGTTAAGGCTCTTTGAAAATACCTCTTTGTCTTTGAAATCCTTACATTTGATCTTTATATTAATTGGAAGAATACAAAAACAAAGTATTGCTCCCCTTTACCCTTGCACTTATCAAACGCTTAGCAATATTCCCCAAGGTTCTTCTCCATGTCTGTTCTTCACAGAGCCTCGTCCATTCAAGTCATTGAGAAGAAGCATGGCCTATGATTTTAGAGTTGGACCGCTGAATCATCAAATCAAATCAAAGTTTATTTGTCACGTGCGCCGAATACAACAGGTGTAGACCTAACAGTGAAATGCTTACTTACGAGCCACTAACCGACAGTGCAGCTTAAAAAAATAAGAGATAAAAGTAACAAGTAATTAAAGAGGAGCAGTTAAAAAGAACAAAATATAGAGAGTCAATGTGCGGGGGCACCAGTTAGTTGAGGTAGTATGTACATGTAGGTAGAGTTAATTAAAGTGACTATGCATAGATGACAACAGAGAGTGGCAGTGGTGGGGGGAGGGCAATGTGAATAGTCTGGGTAGCCATTTGACTAGATGTGTCTTATGGCTTAGGGGTAGAAGCTGTTTAGAAGCCTCTTGGACCTAGACTTGGCGTTCCGGTACCGCTTGCCGTGTGGTAGCAGAGAGAACAGTCTATGACTAGGGTGACTGGAGTCTTTGACAGTTTTCAGGTCCTTCCTCTGACATCGCCTGGTATAGAGGTCCTGGATGGCAGGAAGCTTGGCTCCAGCTGTAGAACCTTTTGTGGATCTGACGACCCACGCCAAACCTTTTCAGTCTCCTGAGGGGGAATAGGTTTTGTTGTGCCCTCTTCACGACTGTCTTGGTGTGCTTGAACCATGTTAGTTTGCTTCACTGCTCCACTACAGCCCCGTTGATGAGAATGGGGGCGTGCTCGGTACTCTTTTTCCTGTAGTCCACAATCATCTCCTTTGTCTTGATCACATTGAGGGACAGGTTGTTGTCCTGGCACCACACAGAGAGATCTCTGACCTCCTCCCTATAGGCTGTCTCGTTGTTGTCGGTGATCAGGCCTACCACTGTTGTGTCATTGGCACATTTAATGATGATGTTGGAGTCGTGCCTGGCCGTGCAGTCATGAGTGATCAGGGGCCCCAGTGTTGAGGTTCAGTGTGGCGGATGTGTTGTTACCTACCCTTACCACCTGGGGGCGGCCCATCAGGAAGTCCAGGATCCAGTTGCAGAGGTAGGTGTTTAGTCCCAGGGTCCTTAGCTTATTGATGAGCTTTGAGGGCACTATGGTGTTGAACGCTGAGCTGTAGTCAATGAATAGCATTCTCACATAGGTGTTCCTTCAGTCCAGGTGGGAAAGTGCAGTGGGGAGTGCAATAGAGATTGCATCATCTGTGGATCTGTTGGGGCGGTATGCAAATTGGAGTGGGTATAGAGTGGGTATGACTAGCCTTTCAAAGCACTTTGTGGCTACAAGACGTGAGTGCTACAGGTCGGCAGTCATTTAGGCAGGTTACCTTAGTGTTCTTGGGCACAGGCACTATGGTGGTCTGCTTAAAACATGTTGGTATTACAGACTCGGACAGGGAGAGGTTGAAAATGTCAGCTTGCTAGTTGGTCAGCGCATGCTCGCAGTATACGTCCTGGTAATCCGTCTGGCCCTGCGGCCTTGTGAATGTTGACCTGTTGAAAGGTCTTACTCACATCTGCTGCGGAGAGCGTGATCACACAGTCTTCCGGTACAGCTGGTGCTCTCATGCATGTTTCAGTGTTATTTGCCTCGAAGCTAGCATAGTAGTTTACCTCGTCCGGTATGCTCGTGTCACTGGGCAACTCTCAGCTCGTTTCCCTTTGTAGTCTGTAATGGTTTGCAGGCCCTGACACATCCGATGAGCGTCAGAGCCGGTGTAGTACGACTCGATCTTAGTCCTGTAGACAGAATCATGTTGGTTTGTGTTCATCCCTGGAACCAAAAAGGGTTCTGCTATGGGGACACAGCACATTTCAGACATGGAATGCAACACAATATGCTTCACAGGTGAAAACAAATAAAAATAAAAGCTGAAATATTTACTACACAACAAACTAAAGAATGACAAAAAGGGAAAGCAAAGTTCCAATATGTTTTAAGACCTCTTTTAAATATGCCCACAGTTTTGGCCCCTCTCAGGTCCTCTGGCAGGCTATTCCAGAGGTGGAGGGCATAGTAACTAAAGGCTGCCTCTCCATGCCTCTTGGTCCTAGGCTTTGGGATGCAATGCAGGAAATGTAAAATTTGTAGTGTATTTTCCCTTCAGAAAAATGTATCAAAACCTACAAAAATATCCATGAATTATAATCAACATAATAATTCACATATCCCGTTGCTGCAGGATTATTTTCCTGCTGTATCAAACTGGCTCAAATTAAGATCCTACATCTGTAGACCTCTGATTCCATAGCAATAGTAAGGCAGAGGAATATAAACTCAGTTGTAGACAGTTTAATAGGTACACCACCCCGTTCACGAAAATAGTTCACTCCTACAGACAGTGAGTCACATGGCCGTGGCTTGTTATATAAAGCAGGCAGACAGGCATCAAAGCATTCAGTTACTGTTCGATTGAACGTTAGAATGGGGAAAAACAAGTGACCTAAGCAACTTTGAGCGTAGCATGATCGTCGGTGCCAGGCGCGCCGATTCCAGTACCTCAGAAACGTCCAGGCTTTTCACGCATGACAGTGTCTAGGGTTTACAGAGAATGGTGTGACAAACAAAAAACCTCCAGTCAGTGGCAGTCGTGTGGGTGAAAACATCTTGTTGATGAGAGAGGTTGAAGGAGAATGGCAAGAATAACGTAAGCTAACAGGCGGGCCATAAACAGGCCAATAACAGCGCAGTAGAACAGTGGTGCGCAGAACGTCGGTTCTTGTCACAGATGGGCTGTTGCAGCAGACGACCACACCGGGTTCCACCACTATCAGCTAAAACAAGAAGAAGCAGCTCCAGTGGGCACGCGATCACCAACACTGGTCAATTGAGGAGTGGAAAAACATTGCCTCATCTGATAAATCCTGGTTCCTGTTGCGTCATGCTGATGGGAGAGTCAGGATTTGGCGTAAGCAGCATGAGTCCATGGCCACATCCTGCCTGAAGTCAACAGTACCGGCTGCTAGGGGTGGGGAATGGTGTGGGGAATGTTTTCCTGGCACACATTAGGTCCCTTGATACCAATCGAGCAACGTTTACTTGCCTCGAAGAGGTCAGGCTGTTCTGGAGGCAAAGGAGGGTCCAACCCGGTACTAGAAGGGTGTACCTAATAACCTGGCAAACGAGTGTTTTTTTTCTTTTTCAGGGACTTAAACTGCTAATCTACAGCTCCTCTATCGCACGCCAGGTTGCTCCTCCTACCTTCCTGAATCTACACACCCAGAATGCAACGTTATAAAGATCAAAGAGTCAACTAGATTGGTGTTTACGTCAATACTCAGTTATCCGTTTCTCTGGTTAGGATCCAGGGGGAATCTCTCTGACTGGATGTTATGGCTCCTGCTTCATGTCTCCTGTGGGAACACACTCGAACACGGCGAGCCAATTCCGACACAATCTAACAGAGTAGATGTGAGTGCTCTAAGGTTCTCCTCTTCCTCCCTTCTCTTCCTCCTCCCTTATTCCCCCTTCTTCTCCTCTCCCCCTTCTTCTCTTCCTCTCTTCTTCTCTTCCTCTCTTCTTCTACACTTCCTTCCTTCTTCTCCTCTTCCCCCTTCTCCTCTTCCTCTCTTCTTCTCCTCTTCCTTCCTTCTTCTCCTCTTCCTCTCTTCTTCTACACTTCCTTCTTCTCCTCCCCCCCCCTTCTCCTCTTCCTCTCTTCTCCTCTTCCCCCCTTCTCCTCTTCCTCTCTTCCTCTCTTCTTCTCCTCTTCCTTCCTTCTTCTCCTCTTCCTCTCTTCTTCTACACTTCCTTCTTCTCCTCTTCCCCCCTTCTCCTCTTCCTCTCTTCTCCTCTTCCTCTCTTCTTCTCCTCTTCCTCTCTTCTTCTCCTCTTCCTCCCTTCTTCTACACTTCCTTCTTCTCCTCTTCCCCCTTCTCCTCTTCCTCTCTTATCCTCTTCCTCTCTTCTTCTCCTCTTCCTTCCTTCTTCTCCTCTTCCTCTCTTCTTCTACACTTCCTTCTTCTCCTCTTCCCCCCTTCTCCTCTTCCTCTCTTCTCCTCTTCCTCTCTTCTTCTCCTCTTCCCCCCTTCTCCTCTTCCTCTCTTCTCCTCTTCCTTCCTTCTTCTCCTCTTTGTTTTCTTCCGTCTTATCTTTGAATATCTTTGTCCTCATAGAGGTTCCATTGTATTCTCAGTAACCAGACAGATTACTGCGTTCACCAAAATTGTGGTCCTCTGTCTCAGTCTGAAATGGTTTTGATTAGGTGCCTGTAACTGGTGAAATATTAACATCTCACAAGCCCAGAATAACTATCTCACCAGAGTTGGACTGTTAAAACGGCATTGCCATGTTTGTGTATTTATGGGTTTTGTCTAGGAGACTTTTCCATATCAATTTTTATAATTGACTGGGGGAGCCCTTAAAACCTGAGAAGCACTCTTTAAAGGGGTAGGATTAAAGGGGTGAGCGATATAAAAATGATGCTCAAAGGCTTGGTAAAAAAAAAAGGAGAATGTCTTTAAAGTCTCCAAGTCTGAACCACTGGCAGTCCACAAAGAGAAGAAACATTCACGTGTTTTATGTCGGGGGACTTTGGCTCTTTTTGTCTGAGGAAACCAGTGAGTGCTTTGAATCCGACCTCTGGAGAATTGTCCACTGTTAAATCATCGACTGGGTTCCCTTCTTCTCTCTTTCGAGGAATCTCTCTCTGTCTACACTGAATGGGCCCTTCTCAGGCATATCAAACGAAGACTGACTAAATTGGACAAAGATGAAAACACAAGTAGAGAAATCGTTTATTAGGTGGACGTGAAGACGGAGTGACGACATAACCGTCTGGAAGAGCATGTGCAGATAGTTACACGGGACCACCCGTCTATAGACTCAGTCCCATTTCATCACTGCCTGACTGTATTTATTTACCCATAAGCCTCTTCTTCAGTGGTCGAAGTAGACGGGGTAAAAAAAAGAAAGAATCTTCAATAAATATTTACAGAATGCAGAATGCGTCAGGATTCCATGGAAACGAGACGCTGGCTACCTCTCACTCTCAGGGGGGATTTGTGAGTCGGCTTTAGAAGGCAGGTGGCTCGGCAAGGCGAGAGAAGGAAAGAGAAGACTGTTCTATTTGGCACAGGGTATTCTCTGGGACCTGACCAGGATTGGATCGTTGGTTCGGTTGAGACCGAGGGGGAACTTGGGTGAGGAAGGTGAGGAGAAGGGTTAGGACATCTCTCTTGGCCAATGGTTCAGGTGTTTTCCTGGCTAGCTTACAGTCATACCCTGTCCACACACACACACACACACACACACAGAAATATCACCTGTGACTGATCGCCTGGACCTCAAAGGGAGCAGGGAGGGAAAACATGACATTCTCAGTTTAGAGTCTGCCCAGAAACCAATCCCATGCAGCCACACAGAGACTGGAGTTGTCTTTGATCTCCACAGACCCAGACCCAGAACCAACACAAACAAAACACACACACACACACACACACACACAAACGTGTGCAAGGACTCAGACGCAAATAGACTAATGCACACACACACATACACGTAGTCACCTCCCCCATTCCCAGCCACCCAATGGTGGACCATATCATACTTTTTCTCTCGACCAGATCGTAAAAAACTATTTTATAAAAATAACAATAGAACAGATAGATATAAATCTGATTTGGAGATGGGGAAAAAGTGTGTGTATTAGTAATGATCACTTTTTATTAAGATAATTAAAAGTAATTACCGCATCAGTTAATCAGAGAATCGCAGTCGTCTTGTCTATCCAAGAACATGGGCCATTCTTTAACTGCTCCACTCTAGGCCTGTCAAGAAGAACTGACTCGCATGTGAGCATCCCTTTATGTTAGGGGAGAGAGTGAGAGGGAGGGGAGAGAGAGAGAGAAATCGACAGAGACAGAGTGGGAGAGGGAGACCAGGGAGAGAGGAGAGAGGGAGAGAGAGAGAGAGAGAGAGAGAGAGAGAGACAGAGACAGAGTGGGAGAGGGAGAGAGAGGGAGAGAGAGAGAGAGAGAGAGAGAGAGAGAGAGAGAGAGAGAGAGAGAGAGAGAGAGAGACGGTACTGGAGGAAGAAAAAATCATCAGAAGTACAACAGAAGAGAGAAGAAATGAGTGTGAGTCGCCTCACTCCGAGCGAAACACCACCGAACGGGGCCGAGAAAACATCTGATGCTATTTAAATACAACAAAGCAGTGGAACCAGGGTGCCTAACTAAACCTGTCAAATTGGCAGCATGTGTCTGGAAATGCTTTTCCTCTCTAACAACTCTAGGGATTTCAGGAGATTCCTCACAAGAGGGGGAGATAGGGAGGTGGGAAGAGAGAGAGAGAAAGGGGGGAGGGAGGTAGAGAGAGAAAATATACACTCGTAGAAAGAAGGGTTCCAAAAGGGTTCTTCGGCTGTCCCCATAGGGGAACCCTTTTTGGTTCAAGGTAGAACTCTTTTGGGTTCCATGTAGAGAGAAAGGCTGCCATAGGCAGACATGGCTCTCAAGAGAAGACAGGCTATGTGCACACTGCCCACAAAATGAGGTGGAAACTGAGCTGCACTTCCTAACCTCCTGCCAAGTGTATGACCATATTAGAGACACATATTTCCCTCAGATTACACAGATACACAAAGAATTCAAAAACAAACCTGATTTTTAAAAACTCCCATATCTACTGGTTGAAATACCACAGTGTGCCATCACAGCAACAAGATTTGTGACCTGTTGCCACAAGAAAAGGTCAACCAGTGAAGAACAAACACCATTGTAAATACAACCCATATTTGTGTTTATTTATTTCCCTTTTGTACTTTAACTATTTGCACATCGTTACAACACTGTTGTCATAATATGACATTTTAAATGTCTTCATTCTTTTGGAACTTCCATGAGTGTAATGTTTACTGTTCATTTGAATTGTTTATTATCTACTTCACCTGCTTTGCCAATGTTAACATAGAGAGAGAGAGAGGGAGGGAGAGAGAGAGAGAGAGAGAGAGAGAGAGAGAGAGAGAGAGAGACAGAGAGAGAGACAGAGAAAGAGAGAGAGACAGAGAAAGAGGGAGGGAGAGAGAGAGAGAGAGAGAGACAGAGAAAGAGAGAGAGACAGAGAAAGAGAAAGAGGGAGAGACTTAGAGAGAGAGAGAGACAGAGAAAGAGAAAGAGGGAGAGAGGGAGAGAGACAGAGAAAGAGAAAGAGGGAGAGAGAGAGAGAGAGACAGAGAAAGAGGGAGAGAGAGACAGAGAAAGAGAAAGAGAAGAGAGAGAGAGAGAGAGAGAGAGAGAGAGAGACAGAGAAAGAGAAAGAGGGAGAGAGAGAGGGAGAGACAGAGAGAGAGAGAGAGAGAGAGAGAGAGAGAGAGAGAGAGAGAGAGAGAGAGAGGGAGGGAGAGAGACAGAGAGAGAGAGTGAGAGAGAGAGAGAGAGAGAGAGAGAGAGAGAGAGAGAGAGAGAGAGAGAGAGAGAGAGAGAGAGAGAGAGAGAGAGAGAGAGAGAGAGAGACAGAGAGACAGAGAGACAGAGAGACAGAGAGTCACTATCACACTCCAGTGGCTGTGGTTGGCTCTCAATAGCCCCATGGAACGGTGTGCAAGGGGAGGGTATCAAACTAAATTGGTTAATGTCAATCTATTGTGAGGGTGTGTTATGGGCAAGCTGTGGATTTGATGGCAGATAGAAAGAAAAACATACATGTTCTTGCAGGAAAACCACATACTAAACATAAACCCCATACACACGCACAAACACACACACTCACACACAGTGGCCCAGACCTGGCTGTGTTTACTGTTTATCCCTGGGTGTTGATGTGATGAGACACCCAGGCCGATAGCGGCTGGTCCTCCATCCTGGAACGCTTTCTGTTTGATCTCACACACACACAGGGAAGAGGGGGTTGTGAAGGTGGCGTCCGTGCACTATGTGCTTGATTACAGACTGAACGGGCCCCCCTGACCCCTCAGCAGGTCAGCTATGACCCCTGACCCCGACCCAGCATGACCTAACGCAACGCTCAAGGCTTTCTCTAAAACCGCAGCATGAAACGACCAGGCTCTGTGTGTGTGTTTTTGTTTTTGTCAGAGATTGTGTGTGTGTGTGTGTGTGTGTGTGTGTGTGTGTGTGTGTGTGTGTGTGTGTGTGTGTGTGTGTGTGTGTGTGTGTGTGTGTGTGTGTGTGTGTGTGTGTGTGTGTGTGTGTGTGTGGCTGGGCCTGCTACGGTACAAGCAGTCATTGTCATGAATCACGTCGACAATCTACTGCCGAATTTTCATTCTTGAGTAAAAGTAGTAGAGCGAAAGTGAAAGTCACCTAGTAAAAGTCACCTAGTAAAATACTACTTGACTAAAAGTATTTGGTTTTAAATATACTTAAGTAAAATACTGCTGGAGTAAAAGTATTTGGTTTTAAATATTATTCAGTATCAAAAGTAAATGGAATTGCTAAAATATATTTAAGTATTAAAAGCAAATGGAATTGCTAAAATATATCAAAAGTAAAAGTGTAAATAATTTAAAATTCCTTATGTTAAGCAAACCAGACAGTACCATTTTCTTGAAGTTTTAGATTTACGGATAGCCAGGGGCTCTCTTCTCCAACACTTGGACATAGTTTATAAACAAAGCATGTGTGTTTAGTGAGTCTGCCAGATCAGAGGCAGTAGGGATAATCAGGGACGTTCTATTGATAAGTGTGTGAATTGGATCATTTCCTGTCCTGCTAAGCATTCAAAATGTAACAAGTGCTTTTGGGTGTCAGGGAAAATGTATGCAGTAAAAAGTACAATATTTTCATTGGTAATGTAGTGAAGTAAAAGTAAAAATGGTGAAAAATGTAAATAGCAAAGATACCGCAAAATGGCATAAGTAGTACTTTAAAGTATTTTTTCTGTGTGTGTGTGTGTGTGTGTGTGTGTGTGTGTGTGTGTGTCTGAGCCTGCTAGGGTCCCTTTGGATGTGGAGAATGTAGAGCTACACGAATTCACAGACACATGGAGATCTGGAGGAGAGGAGACACATTCACAGCTCCACAGCTTCGAGACATATGCCATAGGGACTGGAGAACACAGGAGGAGTCTCGCTCACCGTCACCACCTTCTGACCTGGAAGATTACAGCAGTCAAGACCGCGGACCCTTTCCAAATGGAGTGTGCTATGTACAGATGTAGGATCATAATTGGATCACTCTTTTGTTGCTGAGAATTTGCAGGAAATGCAACTTGTAGATTATTCAAGGATTTAAAAAAAACTCAGACTTGATTTGCCGTACAAAATATTTCGTACAAAATATTTCCATTAATTATAATCCACATAATAATTCACATTTCCTGTTGCTGCAGGATTACAATGCCTGGCAAAAGTATTCACCCCCTTGGAGTTTTTCCTATTTTGTTAAATTACAATCTGTAATTTAACAACTGGTCAGAATTGAAGGAATGATGGATGGCGCTAAATACAGGGAAATTCTTGAGGGAAACCTGTTTCAGTCTTCCAGAGATTTGACACTGGGACGGAGGTTCACCTTCCAGCAGGACAATGACCCTAAACATACTACTAAAGCAACACTTGAGTGGTTTAAGGGGAAACATTTAAATGTCTTGGAATGGCCTAGTCAAAGACCAGACCTCAATCCAATTGAGAATCTGTGGTATGACTTAAAGATTGCTGTACACCAGCGGAACCCATCCAACTTGAAGGAGCTAGAGCAGTTTTGAAACTGAAAAAAAAAAATGAAAACAACCTTGAAGGTCATAACACATAATACATCAACACTATAATTACATTGAAAAGATATGATTACATTGTGTTTTGGTGATTAAACCACTGTTCTCATGACATTTCACAATAAACTTACATTTTGAATCAATGGTTGTGTGGTGAGAGATGTTTACAATCCAAATGAATGCACAGTGGCAGGTTTTGAATGAAAGACTGGCTGTGTTACAAGTGTGACCAGGTTGGTGCTGTGAAAATGTACCACATACTTGTGAAAATAGCACCAACGCCATAATAACAACTGCAGTACATGACACTATAAACATTTCAGGAACCCTGAACTTATCAGCAGTTGTTAGTCAGACTATTTGGTACTTTCCCCCATGTAAGTTTGGCCTTGGAGGCTATAAATGGAGCTAGACAAGGAAAGGGTTAAAAGGCTGTCCACATGAGCCATACAACCTTGCACAAGCTCTGCTGATTTGCATACAGTGCATTCCTCCAAACTCGCATTATCCCACTGCTGTGAAGGCCTAGTGTACTGTAGTGCAGTGCCCCACCTGGGTGAAGTTAGTAGGTAAATACCCTCTCTCTCACAGCCAGCCAGGTCCCTTGTTCCTCTCACAGCACCTGGGTCAGCCAAGTGTTAATCTGCCTATTCGTCTTCACAAGTGACATGGGGATAATGCCCCGTGCCGTGTGTGTGTGTGTGTGGTAGTGTGTGTCAGAGATAGAGAGAGAGAGAGAGAGAGAAAGTGTGTGTGTGAAAGAGAGAGCAGGAAAGTGTGTGTGTGTGTGTGTGTGTGTGTGTGTGTGTGTGTGTGTGTGTGTGTGTGTGTGTGTGTGTGTGTGTGTGTGTGTGTGTGTGTGTGTGTGTGTGTGTGTGTGTGTGTGTGTGTGTGTGTGTGTGTGTGTGTGTGTGTGTGTGTGTGTGTGTGTGTGTGTGTGTGTGTGTGTGTGTGTGTGTGTGTGTGTGTGTGTGTGTGTGTGTGTGTGTGTGTGTGTGTGTGTGTGTGTGTGTGTGTGCCTGTGTAGGCCAGTCTGAGCGACGGTGCTTTTTGAAGCCTGGAGAATGTAACCCAATAGCATCTGGCCTGGGAGAGCGGGCCAAGACAGAGGGGAGAAGGAGGGATCCTTACACACACCTCTCTCTCCAGGAGAAAGCTTACTCAGTGTCTCTCTGTGTTATGCATCACAGAGTGCTGACTGGAGAGGTGGAGTCTAAAGAATAGGGGGTTGGTTTTGTTTTATTTTTGTTCACTACAGATCTGTCTTGTGTGTACGATAAGTTATTTCACATATATACACATATCATAATAATGTGTTGGTATGAGTGGTATGAGTGTGTGAAGACCCTGGTGTACTGTACATACGTGTGTGTGTGTCCGCATGTTCCTGTGAAAACACTTCACTTGGATACCGCTTTGGGTTATTTCAAGGTACACCCATCTCACAAATCAAAGTCCTCCAAAAAAAGATGTGCATTTCATGACAAATTCCCCAACCATCCCCTCCCACCCTCCTTCCCCTGCTCTCCCTCTCCATCAAGGGGATCATTTAATTTTAATAACAGCGTGTCTCTCAGGCAGCCTCCTGCCTGTGTCTACCATAAATCACCAACTCACAAGTCTGTTCCTCTCCCCTCGCCTCCCGCCCCCCTCCCCCCATACCCCCAAGACACTTTCCTCAACTTCAAGAACATCCACTTGTCTTCAGTCTCACCAATCAAAGAGGAGCACAGAGGACCTCCCCTCCGTTTTGATTTCTTTACTGTTGATAAATGGGGCTCCTTCACTTTAAAATCTTTAATTGCACGTCTCTTTTCATCTTAATTTGATGTTTGCTTCCTGTCTTTTATTTTGGAGATGGCTGCAAGCGTAGAGCTATAATTTATAGATCACGGGGAGTTGTCATGAGTGCAGCAGGTGGAATCTAGGAAGACCAACATTCTAGTCCAGTGCCAACATTCTATAACGGTTAGGAGAGAAGAGGAAGTGGAGGCCCCCAGTAGAGGTAACGTGCAGTCTGAAATAAGTCATCAAACTAACTTAATACTTCGCACTCGCTTTAAGGTGATACACAGAGTCATGCGAATGTGTGCACACATACAAACACACACATGCACGCAAACACACACTAATTATTATGGGTAATTTCTCTTTGAAGTGTCTTCCTTGAAATTAAAATAAAAATAAATGAGATAATAATAGATTTGAGGAAAACCTTGACTGATTACTGTTAATCAGTGTTTTTCCATAGTTGACAAGCCAGTATTTTGTCTAACACAATACAAATGATTATTATTCAGTTACTCAGAACACTGTTGACACTGATAAATCCAGCTACCCACAAACCATGTGCATATATGGCACATAAACAAATAATGGTCACATACACCAGATAGTTGCAGTGAAATGTTTTACAGGGTCAGCCATAGTAGTACAGCACACCTGGAGCAAATTAGAGTTAAGTGCCTTGCTCAAGAGCACATCAACAGATTTTCACCTTGGGTCGCCTTGGGAAGTCAAACCAGCGACCTTTCTGTTACTGGCCCAATGCCGTAACCTAGGCTACCTGCCACTCCTATTATTATTATTATAACCTCTAGTAATGGTAGTGGCGGAACAAGTAACCACATTTTCATGCTTGAGTAAAAGAATATACAGTATTCCTTCATTGAGAATATACAGTATACCTTCATTGAGAATATACAGTATTCCTTCATTGAGAATATACAGTATACCTTCATTGAATAAGTATTCCTTCATTGAGAATAAAATACCTTCATTGAGAATATACAGTATACCTTCATTGAGAATATACAGTATTCCTTCATTGAGAATATACAGTATACCTTCATTGAAAGTTACTTAAGTAAAAGTGAATGTCCGCCATTAAAATACTACTTGAGTAAAAGTCTAAAAGTATCAAAAGTAAATGTAATTGCTAAAATATACTTATGTATCAAAAGTAAAAGTATAAATCATTTTAAATGCCTTATATTAAGCAAACCAGACGGCACCATTTTCTGAATGGATAGCCAGGGGCACACTCCAACACACCATATTTACAAAAGATGCATTTGTGTTTAGTGAGTCAACCAGATCAGAGGCAGTAGGGATGACCACCTGTTCTCTTGATAAGTCCGTGAATTTGACAAGTTTCCTGTCCTGCTAAGCATTCAAAATGTAACGAGTACTTTTGGTTGTCAGGGAAAATGTATGGAGTAAAAAGTACAATATTTTCTTGAGTAATATAGTGAAGTAAAAGTATAAAAAGTAAAGTACAGATACTCCAAAAAAACGACTTACGTAGTACTTTAAAGTATTTTTACTTAGGTACTTTCCACCACTGAGTAATGGGAAAAACCTACAATTTATCAGCAAATCAAAATCTGAAACCTGATTCCTCATCAATATCAGTAATCTACCAGCGTGTGCTCTCATCATCTCATCATGAAAACACTCACATTGAATGAAATGATTACTAATCTCCCCCAGATTAAAAACATATCTCCTGCTCAGATTAGAAATTCAAGCATAGATGTGGATAGATACGATATATTTATATACACTGAACAAAAATATAAACGCAACATGTAAAGTGTTGGTCCCATGTTTCATGAGCTGAAATAAAATATCCCAGAAATGTTGTGTACAAATTTGTTTATATCACTGTTTGTGAGTATTTCTCCTTTGTCAAGATAATCCATCCACCTGACAGGTGTGGCATATCAAGGAGCTGATTAAAGAGCATGATCATTACACAGGGGACAATAAAAGACCACTCTAAAATGTAAAGTTTTGTCACACAACACAATGCCACAGATGTCTCAAGTTTTGAGGGCTAATGAATTCATTTAAATTGACTGATTTCCTTAACTCAGTAACTCATTTCCTGTAACTCAGTAAAATCGTTTATATTTGTGTTCAGTATATATTCCTGGTCCTCCTTCCTTCATTATACGGCGGCAGGTAGACTAGCAGTTAGAAGGTTGTGCCAGTAATTAAAAGGTTGCTGGTTCGAGTCCCTGAGCTGACAAGGCTCTGTCAATGTGCCCTTGAGCAAGGTACGTAACTCTAATTGCTCTGGATTAGAGTGTCTGCGAAATTACGTAAATGTTATATATAATATTATTATAGAACATATTAAATGCAGTCGCCCCAGCGTGAGAGACAACTAGATTCAGGTCACAACACAGCAGGAAGGCTTCCGTTTCATCTGAGATCCAGAGGGGTCACTCTTATGACCTCATTAGGAGAGAAATGCTAATGTTTCTCTTCTCTTTTTCCTCCCTCCTCTTTTTCCATCCCCTCTTTACCCTGCTGTTTTTAAACATTCAGGCTCAATGGATGCTGTTGTCGAGTGTGAAGTGTGTGTGAAATGTGTTGTTGACAGCGTGTGTGTGTGTGTTTGTGTGTGTGTGTCAGAGGAGGCTGGTGGGAGGAGATATTGGAGGATGGACTCATTGTAAAGGCTGGCATGCAGTAAATGGAACGGTGTCAAATACATCAAACATGAATTCCATTCCGTCCTCCTATAGCTCCTCCCACCAGCCTCCTTTGGTGAGTGAGTGAGTGTGTGTGTGTATGTGTGTGTGTGTGTGTGTGTGTGTGTGTGTGTGTGTGTGTGTGTGTGTTTTGGTGACAGCATCATGACATGTCAATGTTAGCCACTAGAGGATGATGCTTTTCTCTCTGCCTTGTTAGCAAGACGTGTCGGTGTCCCTATCCTTGCCTATCCATTTCTTTACATTTATATTTAATAGAGAGTGTTCTGCAATCTTTGATCTGAATAGGATTTCCGTTCCCTTATACCTTTCGCGAGAGTGATAGTGAACTCTATTTTGGGACCATACAATTTAGGAGCCCTCTTCAATGCACTCAGCACTCAGGAGGCCATGATCCTCCAGTGGCCTTTCATCATAGCCAAGAGAGCATCCCTGTAATGGCAGGTCCACAGGTGGCTCATACCTAGGCCATCCACTCCCTTTCCATTTCTCGATTCGATTCAAATGGCTTTATTGCAATGGGAAACATATGCTTACATTGCCAATGCAAGTGAAATAGATAATAACACAACTGAAATAAACAATAAAAAATGATCAGTAAACATTACACTCACAAAAGTTTCTCTCTCTCTTTCCATCTCTCTCTCTCTCTCTCTCCCTCTCTCTCTTTCCTCTCTCTCTCTCTCTCTCCCTCTCTCTCTCTCTCTCTCTCTCTCTCTCTCTCTCTCTCTCTCTCTCTCTCTCTCTCTCTCTCTCTCTCTCTCTCTCTCTCCCTCCCCTCTCCCTCTCTCCAGATACTGTTCTCTCCTTGCAGGCTTGATGATGTCAGGGAAGGACATAGCCACCAGGTGAAACGTTCCATTGGCTACTGGATGATCCTCTCTACCCTTTATGCACCAATAACTTGTTTATGGTGCAGTGCCAAGCATCTGACATTAGTGGTAAGAAAGTGATGCTGGTATCATTGGTGATATTGAACTCTACTAAATGTCTGCTTTGTTTTATTGTCAACCTTTTTTACCTCGTTGTCATCCAGACAGAATGTGGTTGAATAAATTCCAATACAGAAAAAATGATTGAGTACAATTAAATAGTGAAGCAGTGCATTTTAGACAACATCTAAAACATTCAACTTTGATGTCAGTTCGGACTTGGATTATATGTCCTCATATGACCAGTGTATTTGTTTGATTGTGGACAATACATTTAGAATTTCACTAAAGAAAAATAATGCTCTTTTTTACGCATCTTCATAGGATCTCAACAATTCATATTTTAATGTAGGCAGAGAATTAGAAAATTGCGGAAAGGCTGATTTAAAAGGGGAAAGAATCTAATTGCACATGGCAGGCCTATTCCAAAAAATAAATCCATCGTTCTCTTTGGCAGTGGTTCACGCCAGGATATGAACATTTTCGGTTAAAAGTTAGGGGATTTTGGGGGGGACAAACTAATACAATTAAAGGACGTTATTCTATAAGGAAATAGAACCGGCAATTTCTAAGGAATGCAGAGCGGGGAAAGAGAGAAAGATGATTGTAAACACGGAAAATTCACAGGGTTTCAAACAAGAAATAAAACGTTAGAGGATTTTTAATGAAAGGTTTGGTTGTATTCAGGTCTGTCTGTATGTGTGAAATCTTTCTAATTAACTCACTATGTCTGTGTGTGCATGTGTGCGTGTGTGTGTGTGTGTGTGTGTGTGTGTGTGTGTGTGTGTGTGTGTGTGTGTGTGTGTGTGTGTGTGTGTGTGTGTGTGTGTGTGTTTTCCGCTATACACTGGAATGCGGCCAGTCTCGGCTCTTTCGAATCCGCACTCCGTTCCAAATCCAAAGCCTTTGATCTGTTTCGCTGTCTCCTTACCCGGAAGAGAACTCTTGCCTTCTCTCTCAGCTGGGATGAACGCACACGTGGAAATATTGGCCCGGTTCCAGACTCGTACCAAATTTAGTCACACAAAGGCGAAGGGAGCGCGAGGGGGGAAACCCGGGATGAAAGAGCCAGCCGCCAGAAAGATCAAAGGACACGGCGGCTCCGCCCGCTAACCCCACCTCCGTGCTTTATAAAGATCTGCCTCCTACTCAAAAGTTATTCTCACGCAATCTCTCCACACACAGCGAGCCGCAGCAGCGACACATTACTTTATGTTTTTCTTCTTCTCTCTTTCTTGTTTTGTTTTCTCATTAAACATTTCCGACTCGAAGAAGCCCCCATGTTATTCATTTGCTTTATACAACTCTGAACTGTTGTATGAATGATATAGGCTACTGCGCAAACTGTAAAAATAACGATTCAAAACGATCAGCTGGCTGTGTACTGAAACATTGCGGCTGAGTTATGCCCTATGCAATACATCATGTTCACGAGTAGTTTGCATTATATTTCTATCCAGAAACTGAAACATTTCTCCACTGTCCAGTGAAATAAAATCTCGCCATACTTTGCAGTCGATTTACAGACCGCTGTTTCTCCTTTGAACAACATCACGGTAAAAGCTACTGCAAAATATACAAAAGAGACATGGTGGTTCGATTAGCTAAATGTGTTACGGGACAATCTATTAAACTCAAAGTAAGGGGGGAAGAGTTGTCTTGTTTTGTGAGTAGGCGAAAATATTGTTTTGTTGATGGGAAAATCTCATATGAGATAACATTATGTAACATATTTCAAATGTACTATTAGGCTCCAAGTAATTGAACGAACATCCGACAACAATGGACCCCAATTTAGCCAAATTAGTCGATTTTCTATCAATTATGCACGCCCTTTCACTCACCGCTGTGATCAGTGGACCAAAGACAAACGTTTGGTTTATCAAAGTACTTTAAAATACCAATTGACAACTTTAGGAAATAGCCGAGGCTACTATATAGGATATTTGCGCAAACAAACAATCCAATGGTACTATTGATTCGACTGTAACATTCTTTGTGCCAGCATGCTTTTTTAAATCAATAGGATTTAGGAACGTTTGCGCACGAATGAAACCACCTTAAAATACACATAGTATTAAATATATAGGCTGTTTATGATATACATGGGCTCCCTAGAACATTTACTTAAAAAGTAGGAGACAGGTGATGCATTGCCATGTCATTTGAATGAGTTATTCTCAATCACATAGTCCACAGTGGTCACCATCCAACAGTAATTATGTGTATCCAAACGTCACCCTTTTCTCTTTGTTATTGTTTTAACGTCAGAGTAGTGAATCTGTCTATTATAGCCTCTTAGGCCCTACTCTATCATATGCATTGGCGTCAGCTTCATCACCGCTTCGACCCGCCCCCACTCCTTCCCTGTCTACCCATTTGTTGTGAGCTACAGTATGTATAAATCTCCGTACCCCTCGCTCTCTTAGGAGTATCAATCGGTGTGGTGTCAATCACAGCGGCGGCTTCCCTTTCATCTCGATCCTCCCAGTCGCTGCGAGAGAGAAGGCAGAGAGAGAAGAGACAGAGGACGGGGAAGGAGAGCTACATTTCTTACGGAGCGGTGCTCCAATTTGGAAGTCGGTCCACAGCGTATCGGTTTATAACGCACTCCTCGATCTTTTGTATAGTTTATTACTTTTTATTTAGCCGTTATTCAGTTCAAGTATCTATGTTCATTCTAATAGGGATAGATGCGCAGTATTGTTTAAGTGGGGGAAATAAATAGTGTTCTACTTGTGGCAAACAGGCAGCACGAGATTCAGAGACGCGTTTTTTAAATTAGATTTTTCCTTATTTTTTTTCCACGAAAGGACTGCAACTCTCACAGGACCCCAGAACGAGGAAATATAAGCAGAAGTTTTTTTCTACATGCACTTTGACCGTTAGCGGAGCTCCCGGGTGTGTGCCCTCCTCTGCCAAATCTAACGGCACATCTGACTCTCGTGATGAGGTTTTGACTTCTGACATTTTAAAGAGCCGAACTGGCGAGTGCCGCGGGTTGAGCGTGCACTACACATCCGCTTTTGCCGATAACATCTTCAATTTCGGATATTTAGAATTTGAATTGTAAGAATCCATAATATTTCGAAAAACAACGACAAAAAAGGATCTCCTGTTAATTTAGCTAAAACAAAAAACGTGGTCGCACGCAGTTTCCTCCAGGGTACAGAGCGCAACACTTCAAGCCGCATCAAGGAACATTTTTGGTTTCCTTTTGGGGATTTCGATAGTTCCTCCAATTTGGACAGTGCGAGTACTTCGACTGAATCAAAATGCCACAACTAGCAGGTGGTGGTGGTGGCGGGGACCCTGAGCTTTGTGCCACCGACGAAATGATTCCGTTCAAGGATGAGGGAGACCAAGAACAAATATTCGCAGAACTCAGTCACTCAGAGGAAGACGAGGGAGACTTGGCAGATATCAAGTCATCTTTAGTAAATGAGTCAGAGACGAGTCCAAACAGCAATCATGATGTAAGTATTTCCTCTCTTGTACTTAAATCCAGTGTTACATGTTGCCAAGCCTTTATATAGGCTAGCCTAAATAAATGTCCATCAAATTCCTAACGACAATATATTAATTCAAGTTCACCTGTCCCTAAATAATAGCCCCCATTTCAGGGGAGTCAGTTGGACATTTTATGAAAGTTGATAAAAGCTGAAAAGCTGATAAAATGACTGGATATTTGCCCAAACTGTGTTTGGTTTTGTCATAATTAAGAAGGTGATGTGCAGCCTAATATTATATGTGTGTAATATGACTATTTTAATCTGTAAATAGTAGCCATGTTCTGTTTGTAATCAGTTGTAAACAGAGGCTCATAAATAAATCTGCTGCACGTGGCTGCAGAGCTTTTCAAAACATTGTTGACGAATTATACCAAAGGTCAAAACATACAGAACAATTTAATGTGAGATAATATTTTTATACAATTCAGAGAACTGTTGTACAGTTTTTATGAGGTGATTTGATATTTTAAATTAAATATTGCACAGTAGGTGATGAAACCGTGAATAGATTCTGAATTATTTTGTTAGGCCTATTACAATATTCAATTAGCCCTATTGAATTATTATTATTATAGTTATTATTATTATTATTATTAGTAATATTATTAGTATAACAATAATTGTCTTGATAAAAAAAAAAAAAGCCTACTTATAATTATTACAGTAACAATATCAATATCGCTATGGGTTAGGTGATTTAATTAAACAATGTTTCACTAGGTTGGATAATGTAAACTATGAATAATATAAAATATTAAAGTGTTTTTGGACAGATCAAATTCGTATTTGATATAAAATAAATGTTTTTTTTTGTTCAAAGGGAAATCCAGATGACTTGATCTTCGAAGGAAAACCACACCTGACAAAATGTAGCACCTCTAGATTACAGTGACACTCATGTTCCCAATGTGAAATAAAGCCAACACATTTCTGCCTGTTTTGTGGAGATTATGGCCATTCCATGGAGAGACAGCACATTGTTAAAGGACGGAATTAAATTGGGGGAGATTAATGGAAATGTTTAGTTTTGATATAGATCGAATTCATATTTGAAATATGAAAGAAATGTCACTGCCACAATACAGGTTTGATTTTAATGCTGGTAGCTATTTTGTTCACATTGCTTATGTGTTTAAATCATCTGTCATTCCTTTATCTCAATCATGTCTCTAATGCATTTATCAGAGCTGTAACAAGAGTAGCTTACGTCGTTTTAGACCTCGTGACTGTCACATCCCTCCTCAGTGCAGTGAGTTTCATATTCAATAGTAAGTTTAACTTTGTGCCTGAATATATCTTTTTTTATCTGGGCTAGGCAGCTGTTACTAAGTCTCTAGCTCTGGATGCTGTATGTATTCAAATGTAAACCTAGCGCAATTAGCTGTTGCCATTTGTCATTATCCAATGTTAATGGAATTAGGGTACCTACTGACTCTGGGCCGAGCTCATATAGTTACAGCTGTCACAGACGCAAATAAGACGGAGGTTGAATGTTAATTGAGAATCCAGTGAAGTTCCGTGACTCTGCTGGAAGCCAGCCCCAGGGAAGTGAACTCCAAAAAGAGGTCTTTCTACGCGTTCCCATTCGAGGAGGGAGGGGGAAAGGAGATGCATGTGGAGGGGTTCACGGTATTTTGGAAAAGCAGTCGACTACACCGTAAACATCACCCCCTCTTCTCTATTTTCGCAGTTATTTTGTGTAGAGCGCGTTAGTATTGGAAAGCATCATATGTCACCGTGATGCATTTGATTTTGAATTTGGTTGGAGCTTTGTTTAAATTGGTTGGTGAAAATGAAAGCAGACTGATGCAAGTTAATTTGTAAGCTCCTTAAGGACATAAAGCTTAATTAAGTGGCTCGTTGAGGGGTTGATACAGACCGCTCCGTCAACCCTTCTCGCCTCACTGTGTATGTGTTCTTAAGTCCGGGGACAAGCTGAAAGCACAGGCCATAGCAGCGTGTGTGTGTTGGTGAATTTTTTACGAATTTAATCACCTAATTTCTGTCTCCGTCTCTCACAGGGAACTAGACAATCCCAAATATCCCAAGACTCATATCATGAAAAACACAGAGACCATCACGACGATGGTAAGTGACACACATCACATTAAATATTATCCTGTCAGTTATCAGCATGTTGTAGAGATCTGCACTTATATATGGGTCACATTGAGCCAAGATAACGGTACAATATTACAATCAGTTTCTGGAGGCTTGATTATTGAAAGATTTAGACTGTAGACTGGAAAAGCTTCCACCCACTTCATTTTCTGTTCAGCACCGATCAGTCACACCATGGTCCCTTTTCTTATCTGACCCCAGTTCATTCTGATGCAGAGATGATATCTGAATGGATTCTAGTCAGGACATGTACAAACTGAATGGGAAAAAGTGTTCTATATGTAAGCATTTTGTGGTCCGTAGGAAATGTTATTATTTATGCAGAGAATTGTTGAATAATCCCAATGGCTGCGGCCCCTTGCCTGGTCATCAGAAAGATGCAATACCGATGCATTTCAATTGTTAAGTTGACATGAATGAAAACCTGTGAAGACAGGCAGTGACTTAAGCATGTGGCTCTCTGATACGAGTAGTGAGTGACTCTTAATATTCTCCTTGGTTCGTTTTGCACACACACTCTCTGTCGCCGTATCTCTCTCTCTTTGTCTCTCCGTCTCTGTGTGTTTTGTCCTGTGCAACATGTTGCTGCTGTGCGACAGCACCAGACTCATTTGATGCCTTTATTTGGTCCAGGCTGTATTCTGACCCCAGATAGAGCTGCGGGTCATGATTGGAGCTCTGTTCTGTTAAGAGTGGCTCTTCTTTGTTCCCCCAGCAGCCCTGAATAGGACCCCCTCAAACCAAACACTCCCTTTCCCCACAACAAGCCCATGTTGCTATCAATCTACCAGACACACACACCACCCCCTCTCCCCAGAAAGCGACAACCAACGGCCACCAAATAGTTTGTCGCGAGTTTCTATTCAGGCAGGGGGACGGACCCGAACAAATGCTCTCTCTTTAGGTCAGAGGCGTGGGGAACAGTAGGGGCGTCTCTTGTTTTGACACAGTCTGTATGTTCCTCCTAATTGACGCTAATTGGCACGGAGGGACGCCATTGTTACTCTGTATAGTACAGCCCTCCTCTCCCCTTTCTCCAAGACATGAGAGACAAAAGAGGGTGCTGGGTCACAGCGGTCGACAGCGATATCATTACGCCATCAAGAGGCATGCATGGAGCGATGACGCGATAGTCATAGTGCCAGATGAACCCAGTGTTGTTAGAGACTGTAACTTGGCAATGACTATTCACATGTAACTGTATTAGTAGGCTATAAACTCCAGGAGATCTTCCCAAGGACTCTGAACTGCTGAAGTTATGATGGCGGTGAATATTGCTGTTATGTTACTTGATCAGACTGTTGCTTAGAGATGCTATTCTATAAAAAGGCCCAGATCCTAATGGAGATTAATGTGCTTGACTCAAGATCTCTAACAAATCTTCCATTAATGATCGTAAATGTATGATTTTTTACCAAGCCTCAAGTTCACACTTTTCTGTCTCTTGGGCCCGTTTCCAGGGAAACACCTAGACATGTACAACAAAGGTCACCAATACTCTGGATACCCAGGTTACATCATGATGACTAATATGAACAACGACTCCTACATGAACAACGGCTCCCTGTCGCCGCCCATGCCCAGAACGGTGAGTCTAGTTACACTATACCTCCATCAATCAATCACTTCCACCAATCTGTCAAGCTAGCTAGCCCAGTTTGTGTCTAGTGCATTTTCACTGCGTCAAGTTTGATTCCATCTTAAATACTTAACCAGGTCTAAACCCCTATGAAGAGCGTGCTCACCCTGGGATTTCTTTTCAAATATACCTGTGTATGGACATTTCCATTCATCTTTTCTACCATCTTTTCAACTCTAGAATGTTCTTTGCCTCTCTTCGACCGCCTTCCTAGTGTGATGTAGCCCGGTTTGTGATAGCCGTATATAACATGCACCCAGTAATGTTGTGATGGTCTGTCCCCTTGGCAACCACGTGATCTAGTCTCCCCCACACGCCTCTCATACTTTCCAGCAGATTAACGACATTTATATGATGTATTATTTCTCGCGCCTTGTTAACTTAATCAATGTCTGTTTACACATCGACAGTAAGCCCACCGATTACGCTGACGTGGTCGCGGAGGCCTAACGGCAACATCCCATTTGAAGATGGAGTTTGCGGAAATAGCCAGGGTTGCCGTATGTCACCATGCTTATAGTCCCTATAAGATAACAGTATTCATTTCAGGCTGTAGGCCTTGTGGCTGGCTTCCTGTGTCTGTCCCTTTTTGAACATGAGCAGCAAGACAGACGCAAAACGCCAGGGCATGCCAGCAGCTGTCCACCCTAATCCTGTTTGGTGTGTGGTTGTGTGTGTGTGTGTGTGTGTGTGTGTGTGTGTGGGGTGGAGTTGTGTGTGGTGAATACACCCAGTCTCGCTATGGCTCGGTGCCTCCCAAAGCCTGTCCCTGCACCCTGCCATCACATAGACTAGAGGACACAGACATATACGTATTGTTCAAGGACCAAAGACTCTGGCTTATGTCTGCCTGTGTGTCTGAGTTGGTTTCATCATGAAATTCATTTGAAGGGTTTGAAGTCTGTGTAGCGACTGTGTGAACATGGCTGACAATACAAAGTGAATGGTGTTCTGATCTCGTGGCAGTGGTACCCACTTTGCTCTTGTATAGGAGTCCTCTGACCGGAGGTATTTCTTCAGGCAATTTTCATCTCCAATATAATTGTTTTGGATACTTATGGAATGGAGAACTTCTCAAGGACTGAGGGGCTTCCATCCAAACTTCCTTAAATAAAGAAATGCCTCCTGTGATTTGGCTCCTCCTCTCGCTGCCGGGACCGTTTTAAACACTCATTTCATTCACCGTGACCGCCGCCCACTTTTTGATTTGCCAAATTTCCCCGTCTTCAATAAATCGTTAGTCAATTTTATGTACGTTTCTCTCCCTTATCCAATAAAATGGATACGGTTGGTGGCGGTGCAGTCATGGAAGTTGGAACACAAGTCTGATGTGAAATGTGTATGTGCTGCCTGACTGTTGATTGGCTGGATGTGAAACGTGTATGTGCTGCCTGGCTGTTGATTGGCTGGATGTGAAATGTGTGTGCTGCCTGGCTGTTGTATCAAGCCTGCCGGCCACCGCAGCCACAGTATCTGCAGGCCTAGGATCAGTTTTCACCCAGATCAAAGGCGCGTTCTCTCCCTTTCTTCCCTCCCTCCATCCCCCTCTACAGTTTAGATTGATTTTCATTGGCCATGGCATTCCTGTGCATGAGGCCCAACTGACAGAGCTGTTCAGAGTTGCTGATTGTCAGCAGATTTTTGGGAGGGAAGCAAGGACCTCTAAGGAGTTGTGCTAGATATTTTAAAGGAGAAGGAATGGATGTCCTTGGTTCGGAGGGTTTGAGTAGTTCAGCTGCGCATAGGGTTAGTGTGGTGGAGTCTCCACGACCAGTAGCACATATGGAAATAGTCTCTGTGTAGTTGATTCAATAAAGTTCTGTGGAAGGACGAGATGATCTCAGTTGGATGTTAGATATCCCTTCATCTCTGGAGGTGCTTGTCCAGGTTTAGAGTGCAGTTGAGGTCTTTTTTATTTAACCAGGCAAGTCAGTTAAGAACAAATTGTTATTTACAATGACAGATTTGAACCTTGTCAGCTCGGGGATTCGATCTAGCAACCTTTCGGTTACTGGCCCAACGCTCTAACCACCAGGCTACCTGCCACCCCAGGTCTAAAGCTTACATGGTGAAATGAAAATGAATGCCTCATTATTATTATTATTCTGATCTTTATTATAACAGATAAAGTGAGGGTTGTGTCATATTAGGGTTTTCTACTTGCTCATTACATTGTCAGTACAGAGTTTACACTTTGTAGCAGTATTTTTTGGCTTGGTTTGTTCCAGAGGAATCCATTGAAAACCCTGCCTGCCACTATTTAGTCTTCCCAGAAGCCTAGTGAAGTAAATACATCTACTATTCTGTGTGTGTGTGTGTTCTTCGAGTCTTCACATATAGGGTCGTGTGAGGTTTGACTGTTGCATATTGGATTATTTAAAGCGACTGTGCGTGTGTGATGGCTCATATTTCCAGCTCCCATGGCCAGAGGGCCGGACTGTACAGAACTCTGGGAAGAGACGGGGGATTGTGTTCCCTACTCTGGCCTCTGTTAAGTCTTTGTGAAGACCACGCTCGATGTCTGGATGGGCTGGCAGCTTGGAATCAAGCTCTCACATCTCTCTGGCTAAAATTTAGGACTTATCGAGCTAACACATTCCTGTATGTGCGTTAACTCGACCCCTCTGTTTTCCGACTGTAGAAAGTGCATGTAGAACTTGTGCACTGCAGTCAATGAGAAGTGCTATTTGAGTCGTTGTAGCAGATGTATAGCTTCAGGATTACTGTGGTTTAATAGAATGCTCCTCTTTGGATCCAGTCCTAGTTTAAACTTCTGTCACCTTCTCATCAAACATCTGAATTTGAGGATGACAACTTTTAACTTGGAACCAGCAAGCCTGTAACGGTGGAAGCCATTTTCACACACTACCTTACTTTAAATCTAGAACTTTGAATCCACTACCTTGTTCCGAGCATAAGTCGAGGATCTCCAAGCATCCAGTCTCCAGCCTGTCAGTGCAGCATTCGGGGAAGATGGAATCGCCATAGCTGATTTTAAGCTGGGCTTTTGGTGTGCAGAGAGCTGAGGGAACCATTCGCTGCCCCTCCCAGGCCATACCTCCCTCCCCCTGTCTTCCCCCTCGGTGGCGGGCCCTTGTGGTGTGTGAGAGCCCGTGGGGGGAGACTGCGGTTCCCCTTTGATGTCAGCGAGAACGTGACGGATCTCCTTGGCGGCGTTGCGCGGCGGTGTGGAATCACTAACCCGGGCTTACCTAACGGGATTTACCGCGCTCCCCTTTTCTCGCTTACATCCCAAATGAAACCATATTCTCTATATAGTGCACTACTTTAGACCAGGCCCCATAGGACTAGTCAAAAGTAGCACACTAATAATAGGGTGCCATTTGAGATGTACCCCCGTCACCCCCAGTGCCATGTGTATCTGTCCTCACGGTCTCAAACCCTGGCCCCATTCAGCACCGATCCCTGTTAAGAGAAGACCACATTTCCCAGGAGCCCTTCATGTCCACGCGCAGTGTAGTCTGCGGCAACGTGCGGCGCCATGTGTAGTTCTTTATCCACGACTGCGGGTTTGTAAAGCGGTTGGAGGCGCTGAATCGAGCAGAGCGTTCTGTTGTGATTTGTGAAGCAGCTGGGATCTATTTGATGTATGAGTCTGCTGCTGGATGTTGTTGCCTAAAATTGGCCCACAAACATATACTATATTATTATATTACTATATTTTGTGACCAAACATGACATTTTGAAAAGAGTCAATTATTTAAAGTTAAAAAAAAAACATTTTTGGGGAAGGGGGGGGGTTAAATTTAAAGGACCATCAGAGGATCATTGTAGCATTGATGTCATCTGCTATGCAGGTCTGACAAAGAGCAGTGTGTGTGTGTGTGTCTGTCACACTGTGTAGACCTCACAGAAAGCTCCAGCATCCTCCCACCCTTTGTGTGCTTCTGGGTCTCAGCTCTCTATAAACAGTATCATTGACACGGAGCGTGCGTCAAACTACTGTACTGTATGGTACATGGCGAGGAGGCTGGTCGACACATTTATTCCATATGGCGTTCCCTCCACGGTAATGATTCCATGTGGTTGCAATCCCCTTATCAAAGTCTTTCATCTTGTTAAGTGGAGCTGGGAGGAATTATCCTCTCCCTAAATTGAAACGACTGGTGTTTTTTTTCTTTCTCTCCCTGTAAGATGAGAAGACAAAATAAGTCCAGGCAAGGATGCACCAAGTGTTCACATAATGTGTTGTGAATTTGTGTTACGACGCTGACGGACTGTGGGACTGTGTATGTTGGTCGCTCATGTTTTGACTATATGGACAGTGTGTCATGTTTTTTAACTTTATTTTATGAAACTTGTAACAGAGCATTGTGGGAATATGGTAAAACATCTATCGTATCGTTTGTGTGTGTGTGTGTGTGTGTGTGTGTGTGTGCATATTTGTGAGTGTTTGTTTTCATGTGCTCTCTCATGCTCTCACCAAAACGAGACTGTCATCATAGCTGAGGACATCACAACACTCTAGCCCCCCTCGCTTCTCCCTCGTTCATCCATCCTACTGAGGGAAAGATAGCCTGTCTCTGCTCCATGGAGCCAGCCAGCCTGCACAGGCGAGGCCGGGCCCAGCCACAGCACCTGCTGAGTGGGGCTTCACAGGGAATACGGAAAGGAGTGGACAGGCGTGTACTTGAGTTGGGGTAGGGGGGTTGGGTGGGTGGGTGGGAGTGGAAGGTTAGAGAGGATAGTGGCTTTTTTTTGTCTACGTGTGGCGTTGGTTGTGTCACTCCAGCTTGTTGTTTTGACTCCCGGGCCCGCAGAAGGGCCCCCGGTGAAAGTCCCTCCACTCCCCAGGCTGCATGGCTCCTATTGAAGCCACTCTGTGGGAGCTCAGTTCGGCACACAGGGACCGGAGCCCGACTCCTAGCCTCCCTCCACCACCTAAACACTGCTGATAAGACTGGCTCCACCACAAAGCCAAGACGCCAAGCAAAACACTGTTGTTTTTCCACATTGACGCGCTTCAACTGGAGATGAATGGGGAGGCTTTTGAAGTGGTGTAGCTGAAACCCTTTTGATGTCACTAGTTTTATTTAGTCTCCAAATAGTTCCTCACTGTTGCAACATTATCATAAAATCATCACTTTTTTAGTTGAGTGAAAACCAGGTCTATATTTGGTGCTTTGTACCATGTAGTTCAGGCAGTAACTGACCGGGACAATGGGAGCTGCAGGGGTGAAACAATGAGTGTAACTCCTCCCAGGGCTCCGTACTTAAGAGAGAACCAGCAAACAGCCCTGACTTGTCCTTGTGTGACTTGATCAATAGCCGCTCTGTTACCGTCAAGTTACTCTTGTTTTTTTCCCTCCTTTATATTTTTCAGAAGCTCATTATTTCTTTGTGTGTGTGTGTGTGTGTGTGTGTGTATGTGTATCTGACAGCACTGAAAGATGAATTCTCCTCAGTGTAGAAGGTTGGGTATAGGGCCGGTATAGTTACTGTACAAAGGGGTCTGTGCTGCTCGCCTTGCCTCGTCACCAGGCTTTATTAACCCAGCTGTTAAATGGATAGATGGATATAGCACTTTTTCCCCCTTCTTTTTGTTTTTGTTTTTGCTAGCGCACATTGAATGCGTAATTTTTCTCTCCCCTCTTAACTATTCACAACATATACTGTACACATACTGGCTGGAGTGTGAGAGCGACCGAGCGCGTGCGCGCACACACACTGCGGAAGACACATTTCAGTTGAATGCATTCAAAATGCATTCAACTGAGTAGGCATCCCCCTTTCCCTTTCCTTTCTGTTGGAGCTTGCAGAACTAGGGTGGACAGGAGGAGGGGTTTGCTGTCAATTCATTTTGTGTGGTCTCTTGGCTATGAAAAACATAAAAAAGCAGCTCTTTGAATGGTCTTTAATTTTTGGGAAACCCATAAAAGTTTGCCGCTCCTTTGATATCGGCCTCGGAATTGAAAACAAATGCAGCATTCTCCCCCCTTCTCATTTCAACTGCCCTATTATGGAGTTGTGAAGAAAAAAAATCAGCCGTAGATCTCTTTCTCTCCCTCCTTTTCCATCCCCCCCATTTCCCTTTCCCCTCTCTCCTGCCTTCTTTCTACTCCTCCCTCTCCCCCACTCCCTCTCTTTTTCCTCCCCCTTGTTTTTGAAGAAACCTACGGGGGGGGGATCACTGATGTCAAAGTAAAAACCAAGAGCATTAAGAAAACTGGCAAAATGCAATACAGCTGCAATCCGACATGACGCTGGAAAATAGGTCTGAGGAGTAGAGAGCCTCCCCGTATCCGTATTCCCAGGGTGCACAACTGCTCCCGGCCTCGGCTTTGATCTCTTCAAAGCCTCCTACTAGCTGGAGAGTCTTGGCTGCTGCTCACGCTGGAGTGCCGGAGAAGGGGAGAGAAGGAGGGGAGGGGTGTATGCATGTCGGAGGGGAAGAGAGGAGAGGAGGGGGGGGGGGGGGTCGTCTTTTCCTTTCCAGGGCTGAAATCAATCACAGTGCCGAGGCAATTATGTGTAATTCAACAGGGCCAGATTAGTAACTCTGTTACCTGAGTGACTGACTGCGTGTCTGTAATCTCAGAGACTCACTGACTGGCCTTCGCCAGCCAGCCAGGAGAAGTCACCACTGGGTCACGGACAGGGGAGGGAAGGAAGGAGAGCGAGGGAGAGGTGCTGAAAAGCAGGCCGCTATGCCGCCGTCCAGCAGAGCAGAAAATCGGGCCACAATGGAGTGATTACACTTGCAGATGTAGCCATATTTATGACTGAGGCGAGCAGAGGGAGAGAGGGAGGGGGAGAGAGGCAGGCAGTGATTGCCATGGAGCTCTAGCTAGCTAGCTCCGTCTCTCTAACGAGCCCTGTTCCCTTTGTGTTGGGGCTCGTGCCTGGTGTTGCCCCCTCACCACGCTGCTCCCTCCGTCCCCCTTCAGTGCCATATCTCTACCCCTCATGCCCGGTGCCTCGGATGGCCCCCAAATGCCAGACTTGGCCCAGGCTTGCACCCCGGGCACCCAATTTGCCGTGGCTGGAGAGAGGAGCGCGGCTGGAGAGATAGTCTGCATGGCTGCGGGTCACAGAGAGAAGAGGGAAACAGAGTAGAATGGGATTCCTGCCTCTCTCTTTCTCTCTCCTCTCTCTTGCTATGGGTCTGGGCCTTACCACTGCTACAGTATGCAACACACACCACACCACACCACGGCACTTAGCAGCAGGTCTTGGGTCCTGGGTCATGTTTTGTTGGGGAACGATGCTGAAATGATGCAAATCTTTGCCTCTCCTGAAGTGATTATGGCCACCTGATTCTGATTAGTGTTCTGTAACCACTAGAATTGACAAACATCGCAATATACCAGCCGTCTATTATTGGAACAGATGACCTCATTTAAAGGGAAAGATATTCTCTCTTCCTCATGAAGACGAAAACAGCTCTTTTGTTTAGCTGTGCTCGGCGGAGAGTCACTTGATGCCGGGTGATGAAACCCATAAAAATATCCAGCAAGAGTGTGTTTGTTCATCTGATGAGCTACACTCTGTTCTCCTCTCCTCCATTCTCTCTCCTCTATTTCCTTTGATCATCATTTTCATCTGGGGCTAGTCTGGTGGTGATGGAAGGGAAGGCTGTTATTTTCTCCTGGGGATACACACAGACACACACATTAAGGACATTAGATTTACACTGGTGTTAAGACAAGGGGTGGAGTAGAGCTGGGCCGATATGGACAAAAATCCATATTACGGTAAATCGACTGAATTCTCATGATAAAGACCAATTGAACGATGCGTGTATAACATTAACGCACAACAAAGTTATTTTTTGGGCATTTATATTACCCTTAACTGCTGTTACTACTACTTTGGATGTTGTAGCTATCGATTGTCCCATTTAACAATCACCCATATTAGCATTTAACACATTTCTCTAGTTGGGCCCTAGAGGTTATTTTTACTAATGAACGATATCGGCCAAATGTCCACGATAAGTGGTTGGTTTGGTCAGTGTCGATCATTTTCGGTTTGCCGTCCCAGCTCTAGAGTGGGGGTACCAGTGATCATATGATGACGTTGATTGTTTTATAAAGACAAACTGAAATGGTGATTAAATGAAACGGAGTGGATTGACTAGGAACTAAGTGTTGACTAGGAACTAAGTGTTGACTAGGAACTAAGTGTTGACTAGGAACTAAGTGTTGACTAGGAACTAAGTGTTGACAGTCTTGCTATTCTGTATTGAAAATATTGGAAAATACATGTTTTGATTTATAATTATTGATAGGCAATGTGAGACAAGGATGGAGCTCTAAAATGAGAACATTTAAGGGAGCTACAGTGGAAAAAAATGTCTCAGTTGGTGTGGCGTCTGTCTGCCCAATCTACCCACCCCAGTACATAGACCCTCCGTTTCGCTCGGGGAACCAGGTGAGACTTTTCATGTCTCCCGTCAGGGGAGACTTCAGAGGGACGTACTCGGCTTTGAGCTCCCCGTCATCAAACAATGCATCCAAATATCAAATCGATCCAGAGCCCCAACCTCACCCCCCTCTGCCGCCCGCCACGCACCTATCTTTGAGATGAAAGGGGACGAAAAAAGCAAGTGACCCCCCCACCACCCCCACCTCCTATCCCTCCTCCTCATCCCCCTCTTCCGCCACCAAGAAAAGAGGAATCAAGATGGGCGTCTTGGTGGAGAGAGGGACGCTTCAATTGCTATTCAATCCCACTCCACCCTTCATGTGAACCCTATACACAGACAGGGTCTTCTCTCTGCACAGAGATGGACAGCTATAATAATGATGGGATATGACAGGTTCATAGACGTTTCACCGAGATTCTTTGACTTCATAAAAGTCCACGGCGCACCAAGCCTGGCTTTGGTTAACTCATGCCTCTGATATGGCAGGAGATCTGGATAGAGGTGTGAACGAATGCTAGTCACCCACCAGCGTGTTGCGTTCTCTTTGTGTTCCTGTGTTTTGACTGTATTCAGACCACAGAAGCTTTTGAGCATTGTAATGGTTTAATGCAATTACATACTGAGGTGCTATTCATGAGTCGGTGATCTCTGTTGATCTCACGCTATCTCTCGCCATGCTGGAAGAGAGACACTACGGTTGGCTCATACGAGATAGGCCTTGTAGTGTAAAGAGTGACGATTGGACTGATGGGAACATAGCTACCCCCCACTAAGTCTAAAATGAGACTCTTGATACACAAAGGAAATACTGTACAAGTCCATTATTTTCAAGAGCCACAGAAAATGGAATTGCATTATAACTGTGTTGTGTTCATTTTGTTGTCATTCTGCATCTATTTCAAGTGTAGTGTCAGCTGAATGAATGGTGCTCTCGAGGCTACATGTGTTGGGCTTGGGCCCATGCAGTTTCTTTCTTTACAATCAGGATTTGAATATATCATGACAATGTAAGACGATTACCATTTCTTAAGGGGTGGTTGAGAGAAAGGTTCGACCGTTGTTAGGGACCATGTTTTAACACGGTCATTGTTTTGGTTTGCCTTACCTCTCTACAAAAGCGTCTCACAAAAGTAACCAAAAGGGGCGGAGCTTTTCTTGTGATTGGGTTGATCCTGGAAAGGCTGGCTGAAGTGCTCCCTCGTGCGCATTGCAAATGGCAACCTATTCCCAATATAGTGCACAAATTTTGACCAGAGCCTCAGGGGCCTTGTTAAAAGGTAATACACTATAAAGAGGATAGGGAGTAATTTAGGACGCAGGCCTAGTCATACATGAGTGGAGAATAGCCATTTGTTCCGAGGGGATTACGCCTTTTAGAATAGCTTTGTTTTCATTCAGATCTGAGGAGACTGGCCGTGTGCGTGTGTGTGCGTATGTGTGTGTGTGTGTGTGTGTGTGTGAGAAGCTGAAAATGTGGGGTTTTAATGACTAATTCCAGGCTGAAAAGCAGGTGTTTAGTGTCTCACCGGTTAATCCTTTAAAAATGAGGAGTTGCACCTAAACAACAGCTGGGCTGCTAGTCGGACCTATTGTACTTCTGTCCTTTACTTTATAAAAGACAAGAATGGTTTGTAACCAGATCCACAATGATGAATGCTTTGGTTTATAGTAACGATGACTGGGCTTACAACACTATATCTTGATACAGGACTAGAGAGTAAGATATATAGTAGTTTAAAGCCCCTTATGTAGAAACACCCACATTTTTATCAAAACATGCATTTAAAAAAAAATGTTGACTGACTTTGTAGGTTTCCCCTTCATATTTGACGACGAAGCTGAAATGACTCACTATAGGTAATCCTATAGCCTGCTGAAGTCTATTACCTGGCTATTAGCTGCCTAGCCAGTGGGAGTAGATGGCTAGGAGGCATTGGTCTTCAAAAAGCAGAGGTGAAAAGGCCATTGATCATGTGACTATGGGGTCAGAAGTTCACATGTAAGATCGCTAGGACACAGGCGTCATGGCTCTGGGGAAGAATGGATCCTCTGAGTTGCTATGGTTAAAACAGGAGCAAAATGCTGGTCAGCAAAATTATTTTTAATGTAATATTCATTAATATACAATAGGTGTGCATACAACACATTTTTCTACATTAGTATATGTATGGACATATTTCACTGCCTTTTTAGATTAGTAATATAAATATATATCAGCAGACGCAGAGTTAGCTCACTCTGTTGCTCTGTTGTCATTGAATTTAGATACCTGCCATTGTGCCAGAGTGTTTACTTCCCCAAGGTTGTGTGTGTGTGTGTGTGTGTGTGTGTGTGTGTGTGTGTGTGTGTGTGTGTGTGTGTGTGTGTGCGCACGAGTGAAACTAGGTCAGTACACTCCCCAGCTCAAGCGGCACCCATTCAAATCACTCACCCCTGATACACGCTCCTCTCCTCAACTCGTGCCGTTTCAAACCATCCTCGTAAACATTCACTCCCCGCCAGCCTGTCGCCAACTGCCCCCCACTGGCTCTCACCTTTTCCATGACCCTATGGCTAAGCAACCTACCCTTTCCCTCAATGGCTAGTGTTTACTAGTTAGCAAGGAGCTGGTTAGCGCTGTCAAAGAGGACTACTGAGTCAGTGGTTCCAAACCTGTTATTGTACCACCAACTGAATTCTGCTCTTCCCAGAGTACCCCTGAAGTACCCCCTCATTTTACCAGTAGGCCAGGCCTGGTCTCATTATTCTTCAGTGGGAACCACTATACTACAGTGGGAACCACTATACTAAGAGATGTTAGGCTAGTGTTACTGTATGAGTTATTATGACGCTAGCGCTTTGAGTGCGGTCTGCTACCTGCCTACAGCTCTCAATATCACATGTTAGTTACTAGTTAGCATGGAGCTAGCTAGCGCTCTGAGATGGGTCTGCTACCTGCCTACAGCTCTCAATATCACACGTTAGTTACTAGTTAGCATGGAGCTAGCTAGCGCTCTGAGAGGGGTCTGCTACCTGCCTACAGCTTTCAATATCACATGTTAGTTACTAGTTAGCATGGAGCTAGCTAGCGCTCTGAGAGGGGTCTGCTACCTGCCTACAGCTCTCAATATCACATGTTAGTTACTAGTTAGCATGGAGCTCGCTAGCGCTCTGAGAGGGGTCTGCCAGCTGACTGCTGCTTCCAGCCATCTCCTCCACAGGTAGAGCCAGGCACAAAGACCCCCACCACTCCAGCCAGACTCCATTCTCCCCCCTCAACGCTGAGCTCCCAAATCCAAACTGACAGCCATTCATGCCCAGAATACCTGGCTGAGAGCAGGGGGGGTGCACTATCTAGGTGTAGCAGGCAAATCCTCTCTTGTTCCTTGCTTTCTAAAACGTGGCGCATGAGGCTGACTTTCTCAGCACTTCTTCTCCCAATCATTCTGTGGTGTTTTTCTCTCTTTTCTCTCCATTTCCCCCTTCTGTTATTGTGTTGTGAAGACTCAGGCTTGGGTTTTAGCGAGCGCTAAACATTAGCTTGCGCTGCGTTTTCATTTGTGTGCCCTTCTAAGGGTTCTGGCTCGCTTACCGTTCGTTGTTGTGAATGTGGCGATAACTTGGCATGAATGTAGCAACTCGGCAATCCAAAAGGTTTCTAGTGATATACCATGCAGTGTGTTCATGCAGCAGTGAGGTAGTAGCTAAAAATGGATCGACAGGGAGAAAAAAAAGAGTTGCCGTTTGATTCAATAAGAAAAATAAAGAGCGGTGCCAGATTCGGGTGCACAACTTCTGCTTGTTGTCAGCTTTACCGGTTACCCGATTCAGACCAGAGGTCTCTAGAGTTCCATTTCTCTCCATCACCTCATTAGAAACTCATTAGAAACCAGTATTTCTGTCATCTTAGCTGATATTGTAGCCAACTACATGAAAAAATGTACACTCGATTTTAGATTTTACTCTATAAAAAAATATGTTGTGGGGATCCCTAGATGGTCAATCACAATTTTGCTTGACATTTTAGGTGAAGTGGGTGTGTGGGAGAGTTTGTGTGAGAGAGTTTCTCCCTCTCCAATAAACTGCCAGGAAGAAGAGCTGCAGTCTGTTGTGTGACTCATTCATTGTGGGGGTTTTCCACTGTGTGTGCCTGGGCTCGTACATGATAAGTGGCGATTATGTTATATAGGTAACAAAAAAAACGTGTGTGTGTGTGTGTGTGTGTGTGTGTGTGTGAGCACACTTGCTGGTCTTGGTCAAGCTGGTAGGGGGAAGCCAGGCCTGCTGACAGTGGCACTTCAGTGGAATGTTTGCCCTTTCCTCAGCTCTTTGATGTGACCAGGTCCTGCTGTGATAATGAGGCCTGCACCCCGCCGCAAGGTGAACATCCTGCAGGGTGCCCCGGGCTCTGCCAAAACACACCCAGTCCAACCCCCACATAACGCTCTGTCAACCTTCACACAATGCTCCGACAACCTTCACACAACTACCAGGCAAGGCACTAAAAGGCTTCAAAACATTGGCCCAGCAGTGACATCATTTGAGTCAATTGGAGGTGTACCTGTGGATGTATTTCAAGGCTTACCTTCAAACTCAGTGCCTCTTTGCTTGACATTATGGGAAAATCTAAAGAAATCAGCTAAGATCTCAGAAAGAAATTGTAGACCACATGTCTGGTTCATCCTTGGGAGCAATTTCCAAACGCCTGAAGGTACCATGTCCATCTGTACAAATAGTACGGACGTTTAAACACCATGGGATCACGCAGCCGTCATACCGCTCAGGAAGGAGACGCGTTCTGTCTCCTAAAGATGAACATACTTTTGTGCGAAAAGTGCAAATCAATCCCAGAACAACAGCAAAGGACCTTGTGAAGATGCTGGAGGAAACCAGTACAAAAGTATCTATATCCACAGTAAAACGAGTTCTATATCGACATAACCTGAAATGCCGCTCAGCAATGAAGAAGCCACTGCTCCAAAACTGCCGTAAAAAAGCCAGACTGCGGTTTGCAACTGCACATGGGGACAAAGATCGTACTTTATGGAGAAATGTCCTCTGGTCTGATGAAACAAAAATAGAACTGTTTGGCCATATTGACCATCGTTATATGTTTGGAGAGAAAAGGGGAGGCGTGCAAGCCTAAGAACACCATCCCAATGTTAAAGCATGGGGGTGGCAGCATCATGTTGTGGGGGTGCTGGGTGCTTTGCTGCAGGAGGGACTGGTGCACTTCACAAAATAGATGGCATCATGAGGTTGGGAAATTATGTGGATATATTGAAGCAACATCTCAAGACAGTTAAAGCTTGGTCGCAAATGGGTCTTCCAAATGGACAATGACCCCAAGCATGACCTCAATCCTATTGAAAATTTGTGGGCAGAATTGAAAAAGCATGTGTGAGCAAGGAGGCCTACAAACCTGACTCAGTTACACCAGCTCTGTCAGGAGGAATGGGCTAAAATTCACCCAACTTATTGTGGGAAGCTTGTGGAAGGCTACCCGAAACGTTTGTCCCAAGTTAAATAATTTAAAGGCAATGCAACCAAATACTAATTGAGTGTATGTAAACTTCTGACCCACTGGAAATGTGATGAAAGAAATAAAATATGAAATAAATCATTCTCTCTGCTATTATTCTGACATTTCACATTCTTAAAATAAAGTGGTGATCCTAACTGACCTTAAACAGGGCATATTTACATGATTTAAATGTCAGAAATTCTGAAAAACTGAGTTAAAATGTATTTGGCTAAGGTATGTAAACTTCCAACTTCAACTATATGTACATTACTGTATGTATACTTGGGTATTGTTTTCAACAGGAAATGTTTAAAAAAATAGCTGTAAAGCATCTTTAACCCATTTGACGGGGATTATCATCTCTATAGTCCTTTAAGTGTTTCCCCATAGAGAGTTCAGCGACTTTGTTTTTAGAACGCAGTGCTTCTAATGACACAAGGAAAGAACAGAGTTTCTACACTTTGAGAAAATGAAACCTGGGTCTTTTCATCAGAGCGGACTTTTTTACCCCTTCATAAGAGGTGAGTGCGAGCCAGTGTGATTGCTTCGCTTGGGGCAATACACTTCAAGTCGTAGGGTCAATGAGTTTGGGTTATGAAACCCCCCCATTCAGCCTCTGTTGAATCCTCAATCTGAAAACTCAAGGATGTTGGGTAATACCTCCTAATTCATCTGTGTCCTATTCAGAGCTTCTGTTTGGTGATATGGAGAAATGACACTTAGCTGTAAACGGGGCCCTTTGTTTGCATATGCAGGCAGAGCAGGATGACTGTGGGTATGGGGGAGGGGGGTGGGTGGGTGTGTACACATGGGAGTCTAATCTAGAATGTGTGTGTGTACATTCGTGTTTGTTTTGCGGGCTGTATGTGTGTATAGCGTTTCGCTATATGCCCGTCGTGTGGTGTCTCGCTGTGCATTAATGTACGGAGTTTGTATGTTCTCACGGTGGCGTTTGTTGTTTAAGGGAGGACTTATGATAAGTCACTGCTTATTCGCGTGTTAGATTCTCACTGTAATTCAGTACACATCACTGTCGCATTGAAAAATGGTTTTTAATGTAAGGTTTTGGAATAACTAGTTCAGGTAGCAACGAGCTGGCTTTAGATGCCAGACTAGGCTGAACTATTGGACTGTCACTGACGCTATGAGATTGAGGACAGGGGTGAGAGGAATGGGGTGAGGGAAATGGGGGGGGGTTCCAGTTCATAGATGTACATTTCTCTCCGGGGCAGGCTTTCATTTCCTCCTCCACTCCTCTCTATCCCCTCGTTCGTTCACTCCTCCGCTCCCCTCGTTCCTCTCATTACCCTGGGCGCGTGGCGCTCCCCTTTCCCTCCCTCTCCTCCCTCCCTCGCTGGCGGCCTGGCTTTCTTCTCTTATTAATTGGGTTTCGTTACATTAAGCCCCCTGGCCAAAAGGCCATCCTGCCAATAAAACGTTCAATTTTTAACACTTCACCGAGAGCTGGGCTGGCTGACTGACTTCCTGGGGGTTCAAACCACTCTGGGAATAGTAATTGGTTATTTATTTAAACTTCACCCGGGTTGGTAGTGTGTTTTGGTGGAGAGGTAGTGGAGAGAGGAGAGTGGCGGTCCCTTTCTTTCTGTGGCCTATAAATGGAGAGACACTGGGAGGGGGACGTTTTTGGAGGGGGTGTGTTTGCTCAACTTTGTTGTGCAAAGGTCAGGCATTCCACACACACAGAGCCACTGAGAGGGAACACCTGGCCAGACTATGTATGTCTCCATAGGGCTTTAGTTTGCCCCACGCCCACAGTTCTCTCTATCTAATGCCTTTGTGTTCACAGCTTTTTACAGTAGCCCTGTACGGAGTCATCAGTGGCACTGTGTCTGAGAAGTGTTTAAACAAGCTAGGAGAGGCAGGATCTGGGCTGGTTTTGCTCTCGTCTTGGTTGGTCTCCCCATTCTTTACTTTCAGATGAATTCTCTCTCAGCTGAGAAAGACTGATATAATTTCAGTAGAGGCTGAAGTGTCATAACGATCTGGTCTACATTAATGTACTGTATGTACACTGTGATTTTCCTCTGTACTGTATGTACACTGTGATTTTCCTCTGTACTGTATGTATACACTGTGATTTTCCTCTGTACTGTATGTACACTGTGATTTTCCTCTGTACTGTATGTATACACTGTGATTTTCCTCTGTACTGTATGTACACTGTGATTTTCCTCTGTACTGTATGTATACACTGTGATTTTCCTCTGTACTACACTGTGACTGTACTGTATGTGTACACTGTGATTTTTCTGTACTCTGTGACTGTACTGTATGTACACTGTGATTTTCCTCTGTACTGTATGTATACACTGTGATTTTCCTCTGTACTGTATGTACACTGTGATTTTCCTCTGTACTGTATGTATACACTGTGATTTTCCTCTGTACTGTATGTACACTGTGATTTTCCTCTGTACTGTATGTATACACTGTGATTTTCCTCTGTACTGTATGTACACTGTGATTTTCCTCTGTACTGTATGTACACTGTGATTTTCCTCTGTACTGTATGTATACACTGTGATTTTCCTCTGTACTGTATGTATACACTGTGATTTTCCTCTGTACTGTATGTACACTGTGATTTTCCTCTGTACTGTATGTATACACTGTGATTTTCCTCTGTACTGTATGTACACTGTGATTTTCCTCTGTACTGTATGTATACACTGTGATTTTCCTCTGTACTGTATGTATACACTGTGATTTTCCTCTGTACTGTATGTATACACTGTGATTTTCCTTGTACTGTATGTATACACATGTGATTTTCCTCTGTACTGTATGTATACACTGTGATTTGTACTGTAGTACACTGTGATTTTCCTCTGTACTGTATGTATACACTGTGATTTTCCTCTGTACTGTCTGTACACTGTGATTTTCCTCTGTACTGTATGTATACACTGTGATTTTCCTCTGTACTGTATGTACACTGTGATTTTCCTCTGTACTCTGTGATTTTCCTCTGTACTGTACACTGTATTTTCCTCTGTACACTGTGATTTTCCTCTGTACTGTATGTACACTGTGATTTTCCTCTGTACTGTATGTACACTGTACTCTGTACTGTTTACACTCCTCTGTACTGTATGTATCCTCACTGTATGTCACACTGTGATTTTCCTCTGTACTGTATGTACACTGTGATTTTCCTCTGTACTGTATGTATACACTGTGATTTTCCTCTGTACTGTATGTACACTGTGATTTTCCTCTGTACTGTATGTACACTGTGATTTTCCTCTGTACTGTATGTACACTGAGATTTTCCTCTGTACTGTATGTACACTGAGATTTTCCTGTATACTGTGTGTATTTACATTGATTGTCCTCTAACATGCTAGTATGTGCTGACTGACTCATAGACAGATTGTGTGTAGCTTGTCATCAAACAGTCCTGCCTGAAACACAGACCAAAAGGTCACGTGTGGTCAAGCAGGTGTGCAGTGATACAGACATCAGGATAACGCAGCGGGAATATGTGTGTGAACCGGCCAAGAAGAGTAATCGTCAAGCTAACCAGAACATTAACCTAACGTAGCAGGTGTAAAAGAAAGGTCTGAGCGGGCTCAGACGAAACCGGAAGCATCTGGTTTTCAGGCTTCACCTCTTCTCTGCTTTCCCCCTGAAAAACGGGATGCTTCCGGTATCTTCTGACCCTCTGAGGGTGCCAACACATTCTGTTGTCTGTGGTTATACCTTTGATCTGTCTGTCTGTCTGTCTGTCTGTCTGTCTGTCTGTCTGTCTGTCTGTCTGTCTGTCTGTCTGTCTGTCTGTCTGTCTGTCTGTCTGTCTGTCTGTCTCTTTCTGTGTGTGTATTTACAATGGTGTTTGTTCTTGTGGCAACAGGTCACATATATTTCTCTCTCTCTCTCTCTCTCTGCCTCTCTCTCTCTCTGCCTCTCTCTCTCTCTCTCTCACTCTGCCTCTCTCTCTGCCTCTCTCTCTCTCTCTCTCTCTCTCTCTGTCTATGCCTCTGTCTCTCTCTCTCTCTCTGTCTATGCCTCTGTTTCTCTCTCTCTCTCTCTCTCTCTCTCTCTCTGTCTATGCCTCTCTCTCTCTCCCCTGCCTCCCTGCCTCCCTCCCTCCCTCCCTCCCTCCCCCTCCCTCCCTCCCTCCCTCCCTCCCTCCCAGAGTACGTGACCGGACTCAATCAGTAACAGTGTGTATTTTCAGGTGTGGCTGTTAAGGGCCCTGGCTGCATAACAGAACAGCAAGGAGCTGAGGAAGGGCTTTTCAGTCAACGGATTTAGCAGCATGGGGAATCATGGGAATCTGCTACTTTAGTCTCTCCATCCTCCATGGTTTGTGGAAACACCCCACGTGGTTCCGACACACACTTGATTGTAGCTACGGGCACGCTGAGTCCTCATTGCATATAAATTACAGAAGTGGGAAGCGATTATTATAAACTTCCCCTTTTTTTAGTTTTCCTTCCCCCCTCACTCAGCAGACGATGGATAATTGAGTGGAGCACAAAAGGCAAGTGGGGGGGGGGTGCCAAGCAGGCAGTGGGGGAAGGAGAGGTGGTGGGGGGGTGGAGAATCCCTTCCCATCTGAGACTGTACGACAATGTTAGCCAACTGTCAACTAGCGCTGTACACAATGCAAGGGAAGGGGTGGCGATATCAGTGTTAGGCATTTGGGTTAGCAGTGTGCTTAAGGTTAGCTTTCAAATCAGATTCTAGGACTTTGTGGCTGTGTTGCCTAGTGACCACTGCATACATACTGAAAATGTATCAACCCCTACAAAAATGACCATTTAATTATAATCCACATAATAATTCACATTTCCTGTTGCTGCAGGATTATTTTCCTGTATGAGAAACTGATCAAATTTAGATGGGACTTCTGTATATCCATGCAGGTATACACACATACACACACACACACACACACACACACACAAATATGCACTTGCGTGCACGAACACACTGATCTGTACCAGCAGAATGACTACGCTCCCTCACAATGGTACCTATACTAGATCCTGACTCTGTGTGGAATACAACCTTAAATCTAACAACAGTGGGGTCACCCAGGAAATGAACTGGGTTGTATCTGACCACCCATCCATCTAACCTCCATCCAACCTTCTTCACACAAGACACCAGTTGCGTTTACCCAAGCAGCACCCCCCATTTTTGACACACACACACACACACACACACACACACACACACACACACACACACACACACACACACACACACACACACACACACACACACACACACACACACACACACACACACACACACACAGACACACACAGAGAGAGAGAGCAGCACGCCAAGGCATTGAGCCTCCCTGTTCTGTTACAAAGCAAAGAGTTGGCGCTAGGGTTTCTCCTCTCAAACACCGTGGCTCTCTGCCAGCTCCAGTTCCGCGCAATGAATTTCTTTTCAAACCACATCTGAGGCCGCTTGAAAAGGTCCGGCCAAGCCCGGTTATAAAATTCTCAAATGGAACGTTTATTTCCAAATCCGTGCCCTCTGTCTGTCTCCGTGTGTGAAATATGAATAGAAAAGAGAACCTAAGCCTATTTCTTCCCTGTCGTTAAAAAAGACCGCTGCCGCCACAGTTTGAGCCATCGTCCCGGGGGACAAGAAGGGGAGATCAAATCGCGGCGACATTGCATGACCCTCAATGGTCGTGGTCAAGTCAGAGCTGTGCAACCACTTCCTCTAACTGTGTAGTACAAAAGTATATTAAAAAAAGTGTATTCTTTGTAAACTTGGCATGAAGCAGGGAGTGGTTTAAAGGAAGGAAGGTGCGGCTAGTCCATAAGAAACCACCTGAACTATTAAAGTTTTAAAATGGCAGCTCCTTCAGTTGTACCCGGTTACCTCCAATGACTTGTTTTCTGGGCGAACAGAAATACCCCTTCCTTCTCCTTGTGCAAGTCAAGTCCCCCAAAACTCTCTGTGTCCATTTAATATTGTGACAATTTAGCATTTTATTTTGGCATCTGTATACAGACATCTTGGTGGATGGTGCTGGCTAGTGACTAGTAGTGGAGCTATGGGTTAGTTAGAGGATGGTGCTGGCTAGTGGCTAGTAGTGGTGCTATGGTTTAGGTAGAGGATGGTGCTGGCTAGTAGTGGTGCTATGGTTTAGGTAGAGGATGGTACTGGCTGGTAGTAGAGCTATGGTTTAGGTAGAGGATGCATATGTGCCTCCTAGATTCAGTAAAAGCTGTGTCGGTCACAGAAGCCCCCAGGTTTCCCCTGGTGGATTTAGCCTTAAGGACAGCACACAATGGAGGCACAGTTTATTAAGAAGTTGAGAGAAATGGGCTGTGACAGCTGCAACTGGGAGAGCACAAAAGAGGTCTTCTCCAATATGGTGGAGGCAAGGGCATTTCAAAAGCTCCTCAGCTTTCTCAGGTGCCAGAGAGTCCGTCAGCAAGCGGGCCGTGTTGGTTTTTCTGCCATAGGATGGAGCTGGAGATATAGGGGGAAGTGTGTGCACGGGTTTGTGTGTGTACCTGCATCAATGACTGCATGCTTGTTAAATTGTCTCATTTATATGGTTTAGGATCCTCTCTCTTTCTCTCTCCCTCTCTCTCTCTCACACTCTCTTTCCATCCTCACTCTCTCTCCATCCTCACTCTCTCTCCGTCTGTCGGAAAGAGAACCCGAAGACTGGAGAGCTTAAATGAAAATCCTCCATCCAGGTTCTTATCTCGTTCCCGCAGGGAAGCAAATGTGAGCTGAAAGGCGTAACAATTAAGAGAAGAGGGGTGAGGATGGTATAATTTTAGCCCCAGCTAGTACAGGCATGTCTCTGGCTGCTCCAGGCCCAATTCAGGCCCTCTATTTGGGAGTCCTCTTCGGTCCTCATCCTGGTGGGATAAAGTGCCATTAAAGCTATTCCAACACACAGATTATCCCCTGACCTTTGACCCTGGCTGACCTGGGTTTTCCTGGGCTTGAGACGTCAGGACTTTAGAGACAGGGTTTAGGGACTAATTAGTTGCTATGAGTGAGCTAATTTTGTTTGAAGTTGGATTGAGAATTTTTTGTAGTTGATACTCACTCTATTTTTGATCAGAACCCCTTTTTTGGGGTGTTTTTCATTACTATGCAAATTAGTTCTGAAAATGTTGGACTATTTTGAGGCAGGATCCAACATTACGTAAGAGATGGTCAAGCCAAACGTACTTGATATGTTGTGTGTGTGTGTGTGTGTGTGTGTGTGTGTGTGTGTGTGTGTGTGTGTGTGTGTGTGTGTGAGAGAGAGCAAAAGAGAGAGGGCTGGAGACCTGGGGGTCTTGATGCTTAACCAGGCTTCGGAATCTGACACGCATGAACTCCATTTTAGTAAGGTGTGCATATCTGAGATCCACCCCACCCTACTGCTAAACCCCTGGTTAGGACATTCCCAGAGGGGGTAGGGGGAGAGGTGGTAGTTTGGTGCTAGTCTGTGAGGGGTCCGGTCCGGCAACACAGGAAATTCCAGGGGGAGTCGTGGCTCTGCCACAAATTAGCATGCTGAGAATGTCACCTTAGCACGAATCGCCTCGCTGCAAATCAAGCCAATGAAAGTTACCTAGTGGTGTTTGTTTATATATATATACACAGTTGAAGTCGTAGGTTTACATACACCTTAGCCAAATACATTTAAACTCAGTTTTTCACAATTCCTGACATTTAATCCAAGTAAAAATTCCCTGTTTTAGGTCAGTTAGCATCACCACTTTATTTTAAGGATGTGAAGTGTCAGAATAATAGTAGAGTGAATGATTTATTTCAGCCTTTATTTCTTTCATCACATTCCTAGTGTGCCAGAAGTTTACATACACTCAATTAGTATTTGGTAGCATTGTCTTTAAATTGTTTAACTTGGGACAAACGTTTCGGGTAGCCTTCCCCAAGCTTCCCACAATAAGTGGGGTGAAATTTGGCCCATTCCTCCTGGCAGAGCAGGTGTAACTGAGTCAGGTTTTGTAGGCCTACTTACTCGCACATGCTTTTTCAGTTCTGCCCACACATTTTTCAAAAGAATTGAGGTCAGAGCTTTGTGATGGCCACTCCAATACCTTGACTTTGTTGTCCTTAAGCCATTTTGCCACAACGTGTCTCCTTCCAGAGCGGTATGACGGCTGCGTGGTTCTATGGTGTTTAAACCTGCGTACTATTGTTTGTACAGATGAACATGGTACCTTCAGGCATTTGGAAATTGCTCCCAAGGATGAACTAGACTTGTGGAGGTCTACAATTTTTTTCTGAGGTCTTTGGCTAATTTCTTTAGATTTTCCCATGATGTCAAGCAAAGAGGCACTGGGTTTGAAGGTAGGCCTTGAAATACATCCACAGGTACACCTCCAATTGACTCAAATTATGTCAATTTGCCTATCAGAAGCTTCTAAAGCCATGACATCATTTTCTGGAATTTTCCAAGCTGTTTAAAGGCACAGTCAACTTAGTGTATGTAAAATTCAGTCAACTTAGTGTATGTCAAATTGTGATACAGTGAATTATAAGTGGAATAATCTGTCTGTAAACAATTGTTGGAAAAATTACTTGTGTCATGCACAAAGTAGATGTGCTAACCGACTTGCCAAAACTATAATTTGTTAACAAGAAATTTGTGGAGTGGTTGAAAAACGAGTTTTAATGACTCCAACCTAAGTGTATGTAAACTTCCAACTTTAACTGTATATATATATATATATATATATATATATATATGTTTGTTTGTTTAGGGATTGCATTTGTTATATGTTGGGCAATATTGGGTGTAGTCAAAATGTCCTTCGCTCCCATCATTCTCATACACACCGGAATTGATTGATCGTTTTTTCAGACAAATCCGTATATCCTTTAGAAATGCTGTTTCTGTTTCGGCTCTACAAGTCAATCAGGTCCAGGGTCAGTGCTGGGTGCTCTGATTGTGAGTAGTAGATTTAGCATGGCTAAGCAGTACCATGTGTTCAGTGCTGTTGGAGCGTGTAAGCGGCTAGGGGGCTGCCTGAGTTGGAGGGGCAGGCCTCTGTGGGGGGTGCAGGCCTCTGTGAGTCAGCCTAAGGCTGGGGGGTGGTAGGGAATTGGGTGCTGTGGCCAGACCACTGCTGACGTGATTAACCCTGCCTTTTGGTTCTACTGCAGACGCCTCTATGAGATCTCTCTCTCGTCCTCTCTCTCATTCTCTCTCTCCTTCCCTTTCTTGTCCTTCTCTTTCAATTCAAGGGGCGTTTTTGGCACGGGAAACATGTTCTTTCTCTTTCTCGTCCTCCTTCCGTGTCCTGTCATCCTTCCCTCTTTCTCTTGCCCTCTCATCACCCCTCCTCCATCGCTCATCCCTCCTTCGCTCCTCCTTCCTCCGGCTCTGGCTCTGTAATGAACTCCTCTTATTCACCGGCTAATGACTGCCTTTGATCTCACTGCTAAGACCTCTGCTCTAACGCTACCCTGTGGGGCTTTCTCTTTCACTCTCCCCCTTCTTTCCAACCCCCTCTGCCCTTAGGCAGAAAATAGGGGCAGTACTCACTGACCAAGGCTAAACAAAGTTTTGAGGTGTTGGGGAAAGGCTGGAAGGGGAGTACATTGAGACCTCCCTTGCGGGAAGGTGTTTTATTTTTTACTGTGCCATTAAAGCCCCCATGCAGTCTTTTTTTAATATTATTTTTAATAAATCACTGTTTATTTCAGGAAAATAACTCCATGCCACTTGAGCAAAATATATTTGTAATAATTTATTTCCCTGAGCCTCCTTTTGCCATTGAAATGCTCAGTCTGATCGTATGGGTGTGTTGATACAAATTTAAATATATTTACATACACAACCCTGATTGTCAGATAAGATCGTTTAGAGACTCTAGAGCCTACCGCAGTTACCCCTTCAAAGTAGGAGGATACATATGCAAATAAAAGATGACTGGTCATTGGTCAGAATAATCAGATCAGATTGTGATGTTATGCCGTTGGCCAGAAACTCCATGCTACCTGAACAGGCTGAAATTCCAGGGGGGTTTACATTTCCAAAATCTGTTACACTAAAAGAGCATTTTCACAATTTCAGAGTCTTATTTCGACCTCATGGTGTGGAAATATAATTAAAAACAGGAAAATTGTGACTGCACCACCCCTTTCATCTTACCAGATCCTTTGTTTGTGTGTGTGTGTGTGTGTGTGTGTGGGCTACACAAATCACCAAACGGCCGTACCCTTGTCATTTGAGAGAGGGCCGGGACTTGATTTTACCCTGTAAAACTCTGTAAATGCTAGCTGCTAACTGAAATGAGGAAAGGTCATGTAATTCCTTGTTGAATGTGTTCTGCCTCTCTCATTGTGTCTCTCTCTCCCTTCCAGTCCAATAAGGTTCCGGTGGTACAGCCGTCCCATGCGGTCCATCCGCTCACCCCCCTCATCACGTACAGCGACGAACATTTCGCCCCCGGACCCCACTCTGGACACCACCCCCAGGACGTCAACCCCAAACAAGGTAGGTAATGCCCCCCTCCCCTCAAATGACTAAAGCAGTGGACATTGTTAACCTTGGTAACACAAAGGAGACACATTTTGTACACAAATTTGTTTACATCCCTGTTAGTGAGCATTTCTCTTTTGCCAAGATAATCCATCCACCTGACAGGTGTGGCATATCAAGAAGTTCAAGAAGAAACTGCATGATCATTACACACCTTGTGCTGGGGTCATTCAAAGGCCACTCTAAAACGTGCAGTTGTGTCACACAACACGATGCCACAGATGTCTCATGTTTTGAGGGAGCGTGCAATTTGCATGCTGACTGCAGGAATGTCCACCAGTGCTGTTGCCAGAGAATTCAATGTCCATTTCTCTACCATAAGACACCTCCAACATCGTTTTAGAGAATTTGTCAGTACGTCCAACCGGCCTCACAACCGCAGACCCCATGTAACCACGCCACCCCAGGACCTCCACATCCGGCTTCTTCACCTGCGGGATCGTCTGAGACCAGCCACCCGGATGGCTGATAGAACTGTGGGTTTGCACAACGAAGAATAGTCACAAACTGTCTCGTAGAAGCTCATGCAGTTCTGCGTCGTAACCGACTTCAGTGGGCAAAATGCTCACCTGTGATGGCCACTGGCGCGCTGGAGAAGTGTGCTCTTCACAGATGAATCCCGGTTCGTCTGTACCGGGCAGATGGCGTCATGTGGGCGAGCTGTTTGCTGACGTCAACATGTGTTCCCCATGGTGTTCCCCGTGGGGTTATGGAAGGGACAGGCATAAGCTACGTACAATTAACACAGCATTTTATCGATGGCATTTTGAATGCAGAGATACCGTGACGAGATCCTGAGGCCCATTGTCGTGCCATTCATCCGCCGCCATGTTTCAGCATGATAATGCACGGCCCCATGTCGCAAGGATCTGTACACAATTTCTGGAAGCTGAAAATGTCCCAGTTCTTCCATGGAAGATAGAATACTGCATACTCACCAGATATGTCACCTATTGAACATGTTTGGGATGCTCCAGTTCCCGTCAATATCCAGCAATTTCGCACAGCCATGAGGCAAATGGTGGTCACACTAGTACTGACTAGCTTTCTGATCCACACCCTACCTTTTTTTTTAAAGGTATCTGTGACCAACAAATGCATTTCTGTAGTCCCAGTCATGTGAAATCCATAGAATCTATTTCAATTGACAGATTTTCCTAATATGAACTGTAACTCAGTAAAATTGTTGAAATTGTTGCACGTTTTTTATATTTTGTTCAGTGTAGTAAAGATTTTCACATCACACCGTATTCATCACTACCCATCTCCACAAAGAGGCATGAAGCCAAAGCTGTTCCTCAGAGGGAAATGCAACATATAAGTTCACCCAGCCACCTACACAAGGTGGTTGGGCGGCGTTCTGTCTCAGAGAAAGAAAACTAGAACACATTCCTCCACACAGCGTAGCGCATCTTCCCACCTACCTGAATGAAGCAGAGCTCCTCAGACAGACAAGGCTGTCGGGGATTTACCACACTGCACTGCTGAAAACCCTTTTCTTTCTTCTCTATCGTTCTTCTCTGTCTTTCTCTACTCTCTTTTTTACCCCTCCATTTGTCACCCTATATAATACTATTTCCCTGTCTGTCTGGGTAAAAACATCACAGTAAAACCCCTGACAGACTGTCTGTCTGGGTAAAAACGTCACAGTAAAACCCCTGACAGACTGTCTGTCTGGGTAAAAACCTCACAGTAAAACCCCTGACAGACTGTCTGTCTGGGTAAAAACCTCACAGTAAAACCCCTGACAGACTGTCTGTCTGGGTAAAAACGTCACAGTAAAACCCCTGACAGACTGACTGTCTGGGTAAAAACCTCACAGTAAAACCCCTGACAGACTGACTGTCTGGGTAAAAACGTCACAGTAAAACCCCTGAAAGGCGCTAGAGCATAAAGGCAGTTGGAAAGCCCAGGCACAGTCAGGGTGAGACTTTGGCAGAGGTTCATAGGTCTTGTACTGGTCTGGCCCCGGCACTCCATATGCGCTCCCCTCCCCTCTTCCTTCCGGCTGCCACGCACCGCCCCCTACTTAAAAGCAGGAGGCAGACCAGACAGGATGCGATGTGTGATGACGGGGCAGTTGAGTAAATAATCCAATATGGCCGCCAAACACCAGCTCCATCCAGACATCGTAGTGATCTTATGTACCTGTACACAGCAGGACAACTGAATAGGAAAGTCATTCACTTCCCTTGTAGCTACAGGATTTCTTTACAGTAATGCATTCCATAGGGCTCTGTTTTTTTAACGTTTTGGTCCTCGTTTACAGTCCTCATACATTTTGGTCTGAGTAGTCCCCAGGGATTGAGTATGAGAGTTGATGATAAAACATAGCACAGGATGGAGTTATATGAAGAAACCGCTGGAGGAGATCTGAGTCTGAATCGATCCACACACTCCCATAGCCTGGACTGGTCCATGTAGAAGAGATGTGCTAGATGAATTAGCTGTAAATGAAGTCCCCTGGCCTTTCCAGGTCTAGATACTGTAAAAGAGCTAAAGAAATGTAGGAAGCAGAGAGGGTAGTCTCTATCCATCTCTCTCTCTCTCTTTCTATCACACTTTTGCCTTCTTGTTCTCTTGCTCACTCGCTCTCTCGCTCTCATTTTCATCAGCCAATCGGCCCGCTGCACTCCATAGCTGGATCAGGACTTTGATCTTCTCGTTAATTATTTAAGAAATCATGGATGTTCTCATTATGGGTCCTAATAAGCTCTAATATGTGCCGGGCGGTAACGTTGGATCGAAAGTCAAACTCCGGAGCCCTTTGAACAGACTTCAGACTTCACATTGTAATTTACAATGAAAAAATGTAACACTTATAATATAATAGTTTAATACGAGATCATATTTTGAAATACACGTTATGTCTACACGTGGATAAGGTTATGAAAATCATTCAGAAGCAAGGCTATCAGGGTAAAATGGTGGGAAGGATGTTGATGAGAACGTGAGCGAGTAAATACGCACCTTTTTAGTGCCTTGAGTGACCGTGTTAACACTGAGCTCCCCTCACTCCATCTCTATCTCTCCCTCACTCTCTCCCTTCCCTCCTGACTATCCTATCCTTCACTACCTTCTCACTTTCCCTCCGCCCCTTGCTCCTTACCCTTCCTTACATCCCCCATTCTTCTCTCTCACGCTCCCTCCCCTTCCTTCCCTCCCTCCTTAGTGCCCTACAGAGCACCCTGAGACTGGGGTGGTGAATAAGTGGGCTGGGGGTGCTGGAATCCAGCGTTGCCACAGTGGCTTTGGAGATAAGCCTCCTCTCTCTGCCGCTCCGAGGGAGTTAGACCCCTACAGACTGCAGCCTGAGAAGAAAGGGGGGGTGGAGGGAAGGGGGGGAAGCATGGATCCATCTGGGATTCGGAGATGGTGTTAATCTGGAGGCGTTTGCCTTCTTCCTCTTCTATGTGTGTGTGTGTGTGTGTCACTGTAGGGCCTTCTACACGGGCCTACACAGCACTCCCTTGACCATAGCTCCCAGTCTGACAGATCCATTTACCTTCATTTCCTTCACCCTCCCCCTCCTCCCTCTCTCCCTCCTTCCATCCCAGTTTAACTTCTCGCCAGCCTCTACAACAAGCTGAGGGAGGCTGAGAGCCCTTGACCTTGAAGCCCAAGAGGCCTAGCGTTGATGAAGAGAGGGAGAGCTTAGCTGTGTTAAGGATCCAGTGACAGGGCAGGGCCCCAGTGAATGCTCTCTGTAGGGAACATTACAAGAAGCACAGAGAGAGACTGGCCTTAATGAACACTCTGACTGGAGGGACTAGAGGGCTACATGGGGGGGACTAGAGGGACAAGAGGGCTACATGGGGGGACTAGAGGGACAAGGCTACATGGGGGGACTAGAGGGACAAGAGGGCTACATGGGGGGACTAGAGGGACAAGAGGGCTACATGGGGGGACTAGAGGGACAAGAGGGCTACATGGGGGGGACTATGCTACATGGGGGGGACAAGAATGCTGCATGGGGGGGGGGGACAAGGCTACATGGGGGGGGACTAGATGGGGGGACTAGAGGGCTACATGGGGGACTAGATGGGGGGACTAGAAGGCTACATGGGGGGACTAGAAGGGACATGGGGGGGACTAGAATGCTACATGGGGGGACTAGAGGGAAGGGCTACATGGGGGGACTAGAATGCTACATGGGGGACTAGATGGGGGGACAAGAGGGCTACATGGGGGGGGGACTAGAGGGAGAGGCTACATGGGGGGGACTAGAGGGACAAGAGGGCTACATGGGGGGACTAGAGGGACAAGAGGGCTACATGGGGCTAGAGGGACAAAGGGCTACATGGGGGGGGACTAGAGGGACAAGAGGGCTACATGGGGGACTAGAGGGACAAGAGGGCTACATGGGGGGGACTAGAATGCTACATGGGGGGACTAGAGGGACAAGAGGGCTACATGGGGGGGGACTAGAGGGACTAGAGGGCTACATGGGGGGGACTAGAGGGACAAGAGGGCTACATGGGGGACTAGAGGGATGCTACATGGGGGGACTAGAGGGACAAGAGGGCTACATGGGGGACTAGAGGGACAAGAGGGCTACATGGGGGGACTAGAGGGACAAGAGGGCTACATGGGGGGGACTAGAGGGACAAGAGGGCTACATGGGGGGACTAGAGGGACAAGAGGGCTACATGGGGGGACTAGAGGGACAAGAGGGCTACATGGGGGGACTAGAGGGACAAGAGGGCTACATGGGGGGACTAGAGGGACAAGAGGGCTACATGGGGGACTAGAGGGAATGCTACATGGGGGGGGACTAGAGGGACAAGAGGGCTACATGGGGGGACTAGAGGGACAAGAGGGCTACATGGGGGACTAGAATGCTACATGGGGGGACTAGAGGGACAAGAGGGCTACATGGGGGGACTAGAGGGACTAGAGGGACTGGAGGGCCACATGGGGCAAATGTAAACCTTTCTGTATCTATTATAATAATATACACTTGGCACACACACGTACAATTCATACACTGAATTCCAATGCTGCATGGCACAGATGTCCTTATCATGTCAGTGACATGCAGGATCAAACTATTCAAAGATGCTGGAGAAACCATTCAAAAGATGGGAGTTACACACACATAATACTGGGTGGTTACCCCTCATTCACGGTCATTAAATGTTCTAACAATAATGTACAGTATCAATAACAAGCAAGTCTCCAAACACTTACAATATGGTGTCTAATACAGCAACATTTCAACAACGTTGGGACAACGCGTCATCTTCATGGTCGGGTCATTGAATGCATGTTCTGTTCCTTTTCATACAGGACAGTACCACTCATCCTGTCTCTCTACAGGCATGCAGCGGCATCACCCCGGGCCGGACATGACCAACTTCTACCCCCTCTCCCCTGGAGGAGTGGGACAGATCACGCCCCCACTGGGATGGTACGTTTAGGATGACACACACACACACACAACCACCCAACCAACAAGGGAAGATTGAGACCAACTATATACAGTACTGTACATGTGGATCCATTGAGAAGGGTGACCAGACAGACAGACAGGCACACAGAGGGGAAATAGAGACCTTGGACTCTGTCTCACCAGTGCTGAGGCCTCACCACACTGGTTCTCCCTGTGCCCAGCACATGTCCCACAGACCAGTCCAACAGACAGCCCCATACGTGCTCCCGCATATTCAGCTGTCTATTTAGCTGCTCAAAAGACTCCCTGTGTCAGCGGCTCCCTCTGAGCTGCACTATGTTAGTCGCTCCCGTATGAGGCCTCTCTCTCTCTCTCTCTCTCTCTCTCTCTCTCTCTCTCTCTCTCTCTCTCTCCCTCCCTCCCTCCCCCTCCCTCCCCTGGATTCTTTATTCCCATATCTCTCTTTCCTTCTCATTTCTCCCTCCCCCTTCTCTGGTTGGTACATGCCAGGACAGTCCTGGTATAGACAGGAGATGCTTTGGACCCAGATGCTTCCCTACTGTGTTTTTCTCAAACTTCTCTCCTGTGTTTTCTTTGAATATCTTTTAACTCGTATTTCACCTAGTGTGAGTATGTTGGGGAGAGAGAGAGGACGAGGTTCTAAAATTATTGCATGGCTTCTTGTTCCAGGTTCTCCCACCACATGGTCCCGGGTCCCCCAGGCCCCCACGCCACAGGGATCCCCCACCCGGCCATCGTCAACCCCCAGGTCAAACACGAGCCCCAGCACGACAACGACCTGATGCACATGTGAGTCCCCCAAACAGTGGCCCTGTCTGGGTCCACTTCACACAGGGCCAGCCGTGAGTAGAGTGTGGGTGGCTCAAACAAACCCTCATACGCCCCTCTCTACTGTTATGCTGAAAACACACATTGCCACCAAAACACACCTCACTATTCTACTCCTCATGGTATTAGCAGCACATTGAGTTCAGGATACTTCCAGGTATTTGGCCACTCAACCACATGTCCCAACAACTCAGCAGTCCAGCCTCCCTTCTCTCCTATCACCTTGATGTGAGGAGATAAGCAACAAGGGACTCACAGAGCTGATAAGGGTCCCACCACGCTTCATTTGGCCTCTGGCATCACAACATGCATACCAACAGAGACACACACACACACACACACACACACACACACACACACACACACACACACAACACAAACACACACAGAGAACACAGAGAGACACACAGAGACAGAGAGAGACACACACACACACACACACACACACACACACACACACACACACACACACACACACACACATAAACAGAGACACACATAGACAGAGACACACGCACACAGAAACGGAGAGACACACAGAGACAGAGACACACACACACACACACACAGAGAGACACAAACACACACACAGAAACAGACAGAGAGACACACACACACACACACACACACACACACACACACACACACACACACACACACACACACACACACACACACACACACATAGACAGAGACACACAGAGACAGAGACACATGCACACAGAAATGGAGAGACACACAGAGACAGAGACACACACACCACACACAGACACACATCAAGGCCCTGTGACTCTAGAGCTACTAAGTGATTGGCAGTGTGTGTGCTGGGGGGGAAGGTTTAGTTGCCATTACTGGTGAAGTAATCTCTCTCTCTGCTTGAAAGCTCCAAGACTGTATGACTGTACATGATTAAAGACTCCTGGCGTGGCGGCAACGCCTCGCACGCACACACCCTCGCTCCCAATTGGCTGAGGCGAAACAGACCCCTTGCCGTTTGTTCTCACACTCCGGAGGCGCCCAGTTTCACCGTCGCAACCCCCCCTCCTCCCCCCCTCCTCCGCCCGCCTCTCTTTGTTTTAGCCCCGCCGCCGTACCCTTCTTCTTCTTTACCTCGCTCCCTTGTTCTTTTCTCGACAATTGTTTTGCCAGGAAGCCTCAGCACCAGGATCAGAGGAAGGAGCAGGAGCCCAAGAGACCCCACATCAAGAAGCCGCTGAATGCCTTCATGCTGTACATGAAGGAGATGAGGGCCAACGTGGTGGCAGAGTGCACGCTCAAGGAGAGCGCCGCCATCAACCAGATCCTGGGACGGAGGGTACGTATGCGAGAACCCAGGATAGAGCACCCTGACTGGGGTGGGGAACGGTTAACCACCCCCTGTTCTGTAATCCCGGGTCTGAAACCGTGACAATGTGATGATGTGTGCCAGGGAAACGGCCATAAGACACCGTTTGTGTTCCTGTGTTAACCATAACCACCTGACAGCATCTCTCGTTCAGCTAGAGGGCTTCGAGATCATACAAATAGAATCCATAGAACGGACCTCCCCATGCAAATCATGGAGAGTGTAATAATGTTATATGATGTACTGGTTTCTCTTTTGTTTCGTATGTAACGTAAGTGCCTTAGTGTGTTTGGACCCCAGGAAGAGAAGCTGCTGCCTTGGCAACAGCTAATGAGGATCCCTAATAAATACAAAAACAAATGATGTCATAATGGGTGGACTGGTTAGAGGTTCCAAGCCCTTTCTCTGGATTCTCTTTCTATGTTTGAGATGTTCCTTCAACTCTTCCACATCAAGGTCCTTCAAGGGACTAATCCCGATGACCATCTCCTTGTCCTAACCTGTTACTTCCCCTCATCAGACAGATCCACTTTCTACCTGACTGACTAGCGGACATTCAACCAAATGGGCTTTTTCTTTAAACTTACCGTAGATAATAATAGTGTGGTTTGGAAATGACAAAATAATGTTCCTTTTGAGACTGGGAGTAGAAGAAAGAAAGTGAATGAGAAGGAGACCGATAGAACGTGTTGAAAGCCTTAACAGAAAGCCCTGGTGTTTGGGCCAGCCAGCCAGCCACAGCAAAGCTCTGTTTGCGGCCTGTGTTTGGTAATTGCCCGCTGACATAGTTTGAAGCAAAAGCGCCGCTAAATTGGAACCAGTGTTTTGATATGAAATCAAAGTATTTTTTCTCTCTCTCTCTCTTTCTCTCTCTTCCCATATGCTAATCTCTTCATCATGTTCGCCCCCTTTAAAAACAAAAATGATTCCCTATTTTTTTTTACCAAGCATTTTTGTACATTTTTGTCAAGGATTTTTTTCTGTAGCAAAACACTAGCACCCGTGTCTTTGGAGGGAACTTTGGAGGGAACTTTGGAGGGATCTTTGGAGGGAACTTTGGAGGGATCTTTGGAGGGAACTTGAAAGTGCAGACCAGTAATTGACTGTGTGCTGTTTTTTCTTTTTTCTCTCTCGTACTGAATCAGTGGCATGCTTTATCCAGAGAAGAGCAAGCTAAGTATTACGAATTAGCCCGCAAGGAACGGCAGCTCCACATGCAGCTCTACCCAGGCTGGTCCGCCAGAGATAATTATGTAAGTATCATATAGAAACGGATTGGCAGCGGAGAGGTGTGTTTGTGTGTGGGATTTTTGTCAACTGGGATTGAATTTTTCTGACCGGGGTTCAAATAGTATTTGAAATCTGTCAATTACTTTTGAGTGTTTGAGTCTGCCTGGAGTGCCAGATGAGCAGGGTTTGCACTTTTGGGGCTATTCCATTGGTCATATTTATCCAGGCAAGGTTGATCAAGCACCGCTAAAGTATTTAAAAGATTTAAAATGCTCTTTGAACCCAGGCCTGTTCAGTTTTGATGTAGGCTATATGTTGTTTACGAATTTCAGAACAGTATTCTGTGTTAGATTTCTAAAAATCAAAAGACAATGCTAGCTACAACATTCTAATAAACATTAGCCTTTTCCATGATAATGGTGTCCATTTTTAGCTGCTATGCTACAGCCTAATGTGTAATTCATAGCACTCTACTTGCTATGCTATTATTACCACCATAAAGGACTCTAGTATCAGACTCAGTATTATGCGACACTGAGAATAGTGGCCTGTGGATGGTGCTGCCAGTCTTTGATGTTCCGTATCAACAAGGAAGCCTTGGATATGTAAACAGAGTTGATGCCCCTAACAAGAGCGTAGACACTTAGTGACGAGTAGATTACTGTGTGATTTCAGATGGCACAGCACCAAGATGTGTGTGTGTCAGGGCATCTGTCATGTTAGTAATATGCCATGTTCATCTAGGTGTGTGTGTCTGTTCCATATATGTGTGTGTGAGACTGTTCCGTGTGTGTGTGTGTATGTGACTGTATGCTAGCGCCTGCCGTTGTTAAAAAGTGTGGCTCCAGCACTCACTTTCACTCCACCACCACAGGGGCTCTTTGTAGTGTTCACCTGCCTTCTCTCTGGACAGCCCCGCTCAGCACCTCTCACCTTCTGCCTCCGCCGCCCCGCCGCCACCACACCACGCTGGGGGAAACACTGCAGGACAGGGAGTAGAGGACAGGACAGCATACGGCAGGACAATACAATGCAGTACAGACTTTAGTCTCTAGCCCTTACTCCATTGGTGTTGACAGATCTGAAAGGACTGATCTGATAGGCTAAAGCAATAAGCCAGGAAGCAGTGGATGACCTCCTGGTGTCTGATGGCCTCTACTACCGTATACCTGCGTTCGAATACTTATTCTAACCGTACTATTGTGACGTAAATTGAGTATGTAGTATGCTTATTGGTCATAGTATGGAGGTTAGTATGCCAAAAGTTCCCGGATGTCGTACTAAATCCGCCAGAGTATGAAAGCAGTTGACACTATTTCTGTGCTCTTAGGTCCCATAATGAAATGATTCAGGAAATTGGCGTGGCTTCACAACATTTTCAGGTTTGAAGAAAATGTCGGTAAATATGCCCAAGTCAGACGAGAGCGGATACATATTGGTTGCTTGAACTAATTATGACAAATGTTAAGAAAATGTTGAGCAATGTAATAAAGTAATGACTTTTCAAATAAGTTACCTTACACGTTATGTTGGCTGACAATTTGTTAGCTACGCTGTCCTTACGAACCACATAGCATATCATTGCAGCAGTATGGACAGGTATGTTAGCTAGCTACCTAACGTTAGTTGGCTACTAATACAATGTTGAACTTGCCAGTATATTAACTATATGCTATCTAATTAACTACCCAACTTTTATTGACTTATTATTCACAGCATTCTTAGCTTAGCTAAGTGGTATAGTCGGTATGCGTTCTCAATAGACTGGCTATCTTTTCCGATTTCAGAGCACTCTTGTCTGAGTGTGCCAGAGTGTAGAATAACTGAATTTACGAACGCTCAACACCCGTTGAATATGGCCGGTGTCAGTAAACGTCATCGGCAAAAAAGCATAATTAAATTGTTGTCAGCAGCACAGTTAGTCACCAACGCTCTGGATAACATGAAAACAGCCTAACCAGCTCTGCTAGGGTGAGTAAAATGGTCAGAGTGAGCTATTCTCTCATGTTTGTCAGGAAGTAGCTAGCAGGTTAGCCAGTTAGCTTGGTTGCTTGACTGCCGTTGTGAGGTCAGAACGCTCAGCTCAACCCACTCCCTGGCAGAGCGTCCAGTGTGCGATCTGAACACTCCGAGTGCGAAACGCTCTGAATTAACGAACGGACAATCTGACAAAGCTCTGAGTTTACGAACGCACAGAGCGCTCTCTGGCACTCCCGATTGAATTTATGAACACACATCGTAAGATGTCTAGCTAGTAATTTGTTATGCTAACATGCTAGCAAGAGGTTGCATAGCAACAGCATCAACTTCCGATAGACAGGCGAAGCGCTAATACGCTCAACTGAAAGCATACCGCTCGTTTACAGTATTCTAAAATGAACTAGTAGTATATAGTACGTAGTATATACTCATTAAGTATGTAGTATACTGTGTGTTTTTATGGGTATTCGAACACAGCTTATGAGTCTCATAGACACTTAACACCAAGCACCCCTCCGACATAAACTAAGCCCTTCATAGTACTGTACACACACACACACACACACACACACACACACACACACACTCTGTCATAGACTACTGTACACATCACCTGCCCCCCCCTCTCCTCTCTCTGTCTGCCACAGCGGTGTGAGAGGAACCCAGATTAGCTCATCATAAATAAGTGGATTAGTAGACTTTGCAGCAGGAAACCAAAGTGCTGCTCATATTTGACTAGAATGACTGTTATGCTGCTATCTCCACCTATAGTCCCCCTCCCTAGGGGATTTGGGTATAAGCTATAAATCCACACACACTTACTCACAGTGGAGCTCAGTGATCAGCGCTCGCTGGAGGGGCGGTTGACTGATGCTCTCCATGGTAATCAGTCGAGGACCAGCTCTCCCAAGTAATATATAGCCACATGTTTATGTTTTAATTACATATTGATGTTTGGTGTTAGGAGACTGAAAAAGACTACATACGCTGCTGCTGCTGCTACACTTTCAGTCTTTATATAAGAATGGTGATGGACGTTTTGTTCATTATAGGTTGTTAGAGAGCACACACTGATACAGGTGAGGAGAGGACAGCCAAGTTTGCTACTTGCTCTGATTGGAAGGCAAGGGTGGGGTTCAAAACCTAACATTCTAGAATGGATCCTACCAAACATGTCTGTTTGTTAGAGAGCACACTGAAGTCAGGTGTGGAGAGGATGGAGACAACCAGCTCTCATAGGCAGGGAGTAGAGATGGTCAGCCCCTCTGACCAATCCCAGCGTGGTGATTGGCTGCAGGCCCAGAGAGCGAGGAGTGCTGGTTGGCTGCCCGGCGGGGGATGAGTGAACAGGGCAAACGGCAGCAGGACTAAGCGTGGTGGAGTGAGGGTGAGTGCTGGAGCCACACTTTAAGCGTTCACCTCGATATTTTCTAGGGAAAGAAGAAGAAGCGGAAGAGGGAGAAGATACAGGAACCGGCTGCAGGTAACCAACCTCTCCCCCTTTTCCTATCTCTTCCTATCCTTTTCCCAATTTCACTCTTTCTCTCTCTCCCTCTTTCTCCCTCTCTTTCTCTTCCTATCTATCTCTCTCTCTTTCTCTCCCTCTCTCTTCTCTCTCTCTCTTTCTCTCCCTCTCTCTCCCTCTCTCTCTCTCTCTCTTTCTCTCCCTCTGTCCCCCCTCTCTATCTCTCTCTTTCTCTCCCTCTGTCTCCCCTCTCTCTCTCTCCCTCTCTCCCCCCTCTCTCTCTCTCTCTCTCTCTCCCCTCTTTTCTCACGCCAACCCTTTCTCTCCCTCTTTCTCTCTCTTTTCCTCCCTCTGTCTCTCCCTCTCTCTCACCCTCTCTCTCACCCTCTGTCTCTCCCTCTCTTGCCCTCCCTTTCTCTCCCACTCTCTTTTCCTCCTTCTCTTTCTCTCCCTGTCTCTCTCCCTCTCTCTCCCTCTCTTGCCCTCTCTTTCTCTCCCTCTCTCTTTTCCTCCTTCTCTTTCTCTCCCTCTCTTTCTCTCTCTCTTTTCCTTCCTCTGTCTCTCCCTCTCTCTCCCTCTCTTTTCCTCTCTCCTTCTCTTTCTCTCTTTTCCTTCCTCTGTCTCTCCCTCTCTTTTCCTCTCTCCCTCTCTTTCTCTCCCTATCTTTTCCTCTATTTCTCTCCCTCTCTTTCTCTCCCTCTCTTTTCCTCTCTTTCTCTCCCTCTCTTTCTCTCCCTCTCTTTCTCTCCCTCTCTTTCTCTCCCTCTTTTTCTCCCTCTCTCTCCCTCTCTTTTCCTCCCTCTCTTTCTCTCTTTCTCTCCCTCTCTTTTCCACTCTCCCCTTTTCCTCCTTCTCTTTCTCTCTGTCTCTCCCTCTTTTCCTCCCTCTCTTTTCCTCCCTCTCTTTTCCTCCCTCTGTCTCTCCCTCTCTCTCACCCTCTCTCTCACCCTCTGTCTCTCCCTCTCTTGCCCTCCCTTTCTCTCCCACTCTCTTTTTTCCTCCTTCTCTTTCTCTCCCTGTCTCTCTCCCTCTCTCCCCTCTCTTTTCCTCCTTCTCTTTCTCTCCTCTCTTTCTCTCTCTCTCTCTCTTTTCCTTCCTCTGTCTCTCCCTCTCTCTCCCTCTCTTTTCCTCTCTCCTTCTCTTTCTCTCCCTCTCTTTCTCTCCCTCTCTTTTCCTTCCTCTGTCTCTCCCTCTCTCTCCCTCTCTTTTTCTTCCTCTGTCTCTCCCTCTCTTTTCCTCTCTCTCCCTCTCCCTATCTTTTCCTCTCTCCCTCTCTTTCTTCCCTCTCTTTTCCTCTCTTCTCCTCTCTCTTTCTCTCCCTATCTTTTCCTCTCTTTCTCTCCCTCTCTTTCTCTCCCTCTCTTTTTCCTCTCTTTCTCTCCCTCTTTTCTCTCCCTCTCTTTCTCTCCCTC